>NW_010387735.1:41917-52090 GCF_000710305.1 Buceros rhinoceros silvestris
CAGCAGGAGAAAAATCTTCCTTGGCCTGTCAACATTTTCACTGCTTAGACTGTGATCCCTTGGGCTTTTCTTTTTTTCTCCTTTCCTTTTTTGATGTTAATTTTTGCAATAGAGACCATAGCAGCTACCAGGCAGCAGAGCTGGAGCCCATATAGACTCCAGCTAAGTTCTGTATATCCGCACCAGCCGGGGGAAGCGGCACCTTCTTCCCACAACCCCACTTCTGAGAAAACACAAAACCGACATAGACGACCCTTGGTTTCTGCTCCTGAAACACATTTGTACCTCGTTTGCTATCAACAAGTGCAAAACAGAAAATAAACACCAACGTAGGTTTCCCTGTGGTGGATCGAACAGGTCTTTGCTTCCTTCAGTGATTAGATGAGAAAACGTAAATTCACCAGCAGTCTTGAATGATGCTGTGGGCGTCAGCAAAACCCTCCTTGCCTGATGCTAGCTGGCCGTGGACCCATTTAAATCGCTTGTTGTGTGACAAACCACATGCAAGTTGAGGGAGGGAGGGGGGAAATATGCCAACAGTAAAATTATCTTTTCTTTTTATCTTTTTCCTAAATCACAAAATTGAAATGCAAATAGCTGTTTGCTGTGCTGTAGATTTCCAGGGTGTTTCCAGGAATACCTGAGAACCCCACGACAGCAGCCAGGGCTGGGAGGAAGAGGCAGCTTCCTCTCAGAGCCTGCAGAAAGGTCAGTGGTAATCACTCCTACCGCCATCCCAGGTTTTGTGGTCGTGCCTATCAAATCTTAACATCCTTTCTGCTTAATCTCATGGCTGTTGTTTTCTGATTAGATATATTCTCTCTGTCTGTACAGACAGCAGGACAAACTGAGCCCGGAGTACAGTAAGAGGAGGAGAGAGCCATGAGTAAAGAAATAGTATCTTCAGGTTTTACTAAGGTTGAAAGCTAAAAACAAACAAAAATATGTATTTTACCCTTTTTTGGAACCACAGTTTTCAAGGATAAGGATTTCCATCTGCTAAAGAAATTCCTTAGAGGAGCCAACATGTTTCCTATTGAGGAGAGACTTGAATTCCATCAGCAATGACAATTTCATTTCTTCCCAAGTGACGCTGGAGTCCACATTATTTTACCTGACGGATATTTATGCTTCTGATTACAGCTCGACAGAGGCATCATCTTCTTCCCAAAACAGGCCCAAGCCAGGATCAGCTCCATCTTTCTCAACTCATGGATGCAGAACAAACTCATATTTGGACAGACAATTTTGGGAGGGGTTTTCTCTTGTTGGAAGATTAATTTCTTGGTTTCTACAATATATTAATATAATATATCCTAGCAATCAGATCTGCATCTGGGACAAACCACTGTGGCTTCATTTAGCCACTGGAGTGTGGCTGATTTGCATTTCACAACCAAATCACACCTCACTTCCAGTCACCTATAGGCATGTATGAACATGCTTCCAGTGTCTCCATAATTGCTATGAAGCTGATTTTCAGAGGAAATTTCAAACCTCTTCACTGTATATCAAGTCACTGAAGACATTCTTATCTCCGACAGAAGAGCTAAATTGATAAACATGGATTAGATACGCTCTGTTCATCAGTGCAGGTACAGTCTGGGTAGAAGTGGGGTGGAAACTTCTCGTTGATCAGTATGCTCACAAGTAAGCAGAACCTGGTGACAGAAGCACATGGAATTATATTAATATACAATCAGAGGGCAGGACTCTGGTCGTCAATCACCAAATGTGGATAGATGCCAAGTAAATGGAAGGACACAGCACACAAATGACTCATGGGACAGGTGGGATGGCTCAAAAACTCCTTAAAAACATGTAGGAGAACATGTGGGGGACCTGCTCCCATGCCAGGGTTTGAGGTGTGGGTGATAGGGTGCTGAACAGGTGCTCCCATCAACTCCGTCCCAAGCAGCATCTCCTCTCCAGGTGAACTGAGACAGAGAAGCTGGGGAGAAACTAAGGCTGAAGCTGGGCCTATGCAAAATTTTGTGTGGCAGAGAAAGAGTAATGGCAAGCTGGGGGGAAGGCCCTGCAATAAATCAAACTGTGGAAGGGTATGATGCTCTTTGCTCTCACAGCACCTCCCAGAGCTAAATCATCCCCTGGGGACTGCTCATAAATCCCACCCCAGCCCAGCTTCACCCTCCAAAACGTCCCAGGAGCAAAGAGCCCTGCTGTAGCCAGACTTCGTCCTGGCGAGCTCAGAAGAACACTCCCCCAGGAGCCAAACCAGGCCACATTTCTCCCCCGGCATCCATCACAACACTCCAAGAGCTGCCCAATATAGGGATCTTACAAGCCTTTCTTCTCTCCCTGCGTTTGCTACGTGTGTTTGCCTTGGCCACCTCATCCCAACCTCCTTTTCATTTCTAATTTTTGTATTCAATCACTTTACACACAGAAACTGGCTCCAGTCAGAGCACACACAGGTCCTCACTTGTTCCCCAGCCGCAGCCATAGACCATGCAGTGTTCAGAGTCGTGAAGAGGGGGAAGCGGAGACAGAGAAGAAGTGACTTACAGACCCAGATAGACGCAAGGTATGGTGAGTGGAGGGGACGGGTTCACAGGGGTGCCAGCCCAAGGGATTCGTGGAGGTGGGCTGAGCTCTGTTTTTCTCAAATGGTTTTCTGTTGTTTGTGCAAAGGAACATTGTGTTTTTCAAAAACCCCACCAAATCACAACTGCCAGCCAGAATACAAAATGTCATGTTGTTCATGGTGAGGTTTTTCATCCGGGACTGGTTTTGCCTGTTTTTTTCCTGTTGTTTATTGCCACTTGTGGTGTGTGCATAAGCTGGTGTTGGCATGCTCTGGCAAAATGAGACATTGGTGGTTTGGTTTGTTTGCTCCAGGAAATGTGGCTCCCTTATGGCAGCCTGGTCCTGGCTGACTCCCCTGCCTCATCCTGTAAACTCAGAGGTTGCGATGGCGACTGTGCTAAAAGCCGTTACAAAACCAGGCATAAGGGATGTGCCCTCGGCAACACAGAAGACTGAGGTGAAGATGGGGAGAGAGTCAAGCTCTTTGCCTGGGGCACACCCTCTGTCTTCACACAAAACCCAGAAACTACCTCATTGTCATGCAAGCCAGTGAGGGAACCTCGGAGGGTTAAAGCCTTGAGGTGGTGGCCATCCTTATCACAGGCTCTGTGCCTCGCACTGCAGCTGGCCAGGGCAAAGCCTCTTAATGACAATTGACAGGTGCACAAAAGTTAACTAAAGAATTAGATAACACCCTCCCTCTTGCCTCCTCGAAGTGTTTGTTGCCTTATAAAATGTCAACTACAGGATGCTGCCATCTTTGTCATGCAGGATTTTATACCGGTCTTCATAAACATCAGTACACCCACTTAGGACTTTGCCAAAACCCTTCAGACCTCATGGCTAAGGTGGTTTCTTCTCAGGATGGCTTTTCAATTCTGTTTTGTCAGGTAACATATAATTTACCTTCTATTATTTTTACAGCACTGAAGAGTCCCGTTATGAAATAAAACATCACCAGCCAAAGACACACATCGCTTTTGGATGCTGACCTGGACCAAAACCCACCTAGATCACTCAGGAAAGGCTCAGAAAGGAAGCACAGAGCTTGTCCCTGCTCTTGGGGAATGTCCAACCTCCTCCTCCGCTCACCATCTTGCAAAATCATGTGTCACAAGCAAAATCTTGTGTCATAAGCATCAAGAAAGCTGATGGGTTTTGAGAGGGAGAAGACCACCACCACAGGTGACTGTGGTAGCCTGGCACTGGAGGAGTTAAAAGCCAGCAGTGCCTCAAGAAGCTGGAATCCACAGAGGTGTGCAAATGGCAGCCAGCCCCTCAGAAGTGCTGGGTTTGTCCAGGGGCTGCTAAATTCCTGCCTCTCCCCATGCAGTTGACATCTCCATCCCCACCAGCTTGCTGGCTGCCTTCCCTCCTCTGCCTGGCTAGGAGAGAGAGAAATTAAAATAAAGATGACTATGAGGCTGGAGAAAATGCTACTGCTGCTGCTGCTGCTGTTGCTGCTGCCACAAAGGTGGTTCCTGGCAAAGTCTGCCACGTCATGGGACACTTCTTGGCTTCAGCCCTACAAACAGCTCCCACTGAGGCAGCCTGCGAGGAGGAGGATGGAAAAGTACCGGGGAGTGCTGGATCCCAGCCACCCTCCTCCTGGGGGGAGCTCTGCAGACACCCCGCATACACGCTCCAGCGCTGCGGTATTTAACACTGGGATGCGGGAGGGCATGAGCCTCAGGTGGAGGTCACAGACACTGCAGTGACAACAGGGAGAGCGCAGGAGAGACTAGACTAAGTGGCCTGGTCCTTTCAAAGACGGTATTGGAAAAGGGTCTTCAGCTGGCCCTATTCCACCAGCTGATCCAGTACCCAAGGAGGGGTCACTTGGACAGTTACAGGATTTCCAAGCCTGGCTCCAAGCAAAGGAGTTAAATCTATAGGTAAGTCTTACCAAACTCCAAGCGCAAGAACCAACAGACGTCCCCGAGATGACAGACTAGCTGATCTGAAAGCTGTCTGAATATTTTGCAGTCATGACTTAAAAAGAGAGGTGAGCAATTTATAATGAAGCAGTGTCACCAGCTGGCATGAGAAAAACATTTCCTCTCTGTCAACGCGCAGGAAAGAAACCGGAGGAAATTACGTGAAACCAAATTTCATTTGCCTTTATTCGTAAACTGTTTCCCCAGCTCAGCAGCTGAGCAGCTTCAGGATGGTTTTCAGGATCAGGGCTCAGAGCGTGTCCCCTGAGCCAGGGGCAGAGAGTGCCTTAAGCCCTGTTTGCAGCGTGCCATGGATCAGTACCTCAGTTAAGACTCATCCCGGTGTCAGAAAGCGTGCCAAGCGTGTGCATGAATATCAGCAGTGGAGACACGCCCATATTTTCCTAAGCTGCTGCTGTGTGAGATTAGAATATTCAGATCCGATGCCCGTGGGCTTCATGCAGCCATGCAGAGGAAGAGGAGCAGGTTTCCTCTGCCTCTGAATCTGATTTGCCCATTATCTCCCAGCTCCTGCCCTCCAGCCCGGGGAGTAATTGGGAATACGGATCTCTTTATGATTCTCCTCCACAAGCCCATGAGTCAGAGCTGCTGCCTTCATTTGCAGGTAATCACACTAGTGAATGCAGCCACACTAGCTCCTTGCCTTTTAACATCCTTAGAGGGGGGCTGCGGCATGTTAATGCTCTGGATCTGGATCAGCTCTCTCGGCTCATTATGGCCATTT
Source organism: Buceros rhinoceros silvestris (assembly GCF_000710305.1). Taxonomy (NCBI): domain Eukaryota; kingdom Metazoa; phylum Chordata; class Aves; order Bucerotiformes; family Bucerotidae; genus Buceros; species Buceros rhinoceros. The sequence continues at coordinate 47,147 of NW_010387735.1, forward strand.
CTCACAACCTGAAACAGGTCACACAAGCTCCCCTGGTAAGTGGGATGAGACATCATGTAGTTCCAAAGGAGTTTCTGGAAGTGCCACTGTCCTCTCCTCAAACAGCAGCATCCAGAACATTTAGCTGCCTGATTTTCCTGTGAGTTAATGCCATAACCACCCCTTTCTTGCTTCCGCAGCTACCAGGGAGACCTGGGGCCGCTGGAAATCACCCTGCTCCGACAGAGGAAGACACTTTGCAAAGCATGTGCCCTCTGTCTGGGAAAGTGGAGGGTGCTGCACAAGTGATAAATTATTGTTCTAGTTCCCCTTTTGGCTTTACTAGTCAGTAGCTAGTCAGTGTTTCATTCATTCCTCGATTTTCATTACTCTTGTGGCTACCACCATCAGACTGAGTGCTCCACTTTTCCATGACATTATCATCACATATCTGTGCTGGGGCAGTCCTGCCACTTCGCTTTTGAAACAGGAAATCAAGTTATTGAGAGGACAATACTTGCCAGAGGTCACAACTTAGCCTCAGAAGCCATGCAAGGAACTGGAGGACACTGTTTCAGGTCAACACGGTGTTACACAGAGGATCCTTCCTCCCGACAGGGTGGAGGTAACCCATGGAGGGACAGCACTACCTTTTATATCTCCCACCATATACCATGTGCTTAATGCAACTTGCATCTGACTCATACCAGTCCCGAGCATCATTTACGGGTGGTTTGCCATTTGATGTCAGTCAAGTTCCTGGTGTTATTCTTTTCCAGTATAAAAACTCATGGCTGGGTGCCTGTAACTGAATTCTCTGCGCTGGCCAAGGCTGTGCTTGGGCCACACAGAAAACGGTTTGACCCCAGATAACAGTTTAACTCCTGCTTTATTCAGTTAAAGGATTCCACAGCAGGTATCATTTGTGGAGTTCTACTGGGAAAAATACAAAAGCGGCTGAGGAGCGGGCAGCAAAGTGCAGGGCCCTCTCTGAGCCTTGCTGAACAAGGACACTCTGTGTGCAAAGAGCTGCAGAACTTCCAGTTCTTCCAGAAGTCCAGGTCTTGGGTTGCTGTTCCATGCCAGATGCCTGTGGTCATCAGCTGCAGGGCACTGGCAGCCAGGACAAGATGACCAGAGCTGCCTCTTCTCTTCTCAAATCACAGAGTTATGCAAATTGCTCACTGGCTTAACAAACTGCTTTAAATTACACAGAGGTCTCTTTTTTACCTGAAGGCTGCAATGCCATCCATGCTACCACTAAGACCAGGAGTGTATGTGAAATTCCTGCCCTCTTTATCCATGGCCTGAAAGAAAAGCATGGGCAACAAGCAGAGCATCTCCGCTAATCCAGCTTGTACCCCAGGCCCACACAGACCCCAGCATTTATGTTGAGCACTTAGGAACACACATCCACGCACTCCCATGGTGTTTTGCCGATGAATCTTAACCTTCTCCCAAAGGACTCCCTCCTGCTGTCATTGGCAGGCACCCTGGGTTTATGTCCTCGTTGGTACCTTCCAAGTCTAAGCATGGGTGCTGTTAGGGCCACTTCTTGCACTCCCGTAGTATCTCTGCTGCCTTCCCCACACAGGCACTGTTTAAGGAAACTGCCCTAAGACCCCTGTGGAGTTCTCGTCAAGAACATCAGAAGCTTTGGCCGTTTTCACTCAAGAGCCTTAAGGCCTACCCTATTGCTTTAATGTCTACTCCTGATTTTTCTGAAGGCAGTGGTTTACCTGCTTTCCAGCCAGAAGACCTCAAGGTACCTATTCTATCAGGCCTGCTGATGTTTTTAGGAAGATTCACCACCAGTTGCTGGAATAAGTGCCTAGCAGCTGGAGCAGGGCCCAGAGAAAAGCCATCCTCCATAAAATCCCTCTCTACAACTGATTAGAGCTCCGCAGGCTTTTCTGCTGAGACACTGATGCGATCCTTGGCCTCAAAGAGGGGCATTTAATTAGCCTGAAGTGGCTTGGTTAGCTAATTAAGCACTGGAGTGGGAACAAGATTCCTGCTTTTCAGCCCAAAGGCTGTGTGCAGCTTTGGTCCCGTCCTTTAAAGCCGTTGAGTCTGTTATTCATGACTTTCTCTAAAGGGGCTGCTCTTGGGCATGTCTGCACTGCCAGCAGCACGGCAAAGAGCAGTTATCCTGGGTAGCTTTAAATGAGGTGGCATAAGTGCTGGAAGGAACCTGGTCCTAGGTGTCTGCTTCTCTGTGCTGTGGATTCAGCCCCCTCCTCCTCAGCAATCAGCCAGTCACCAGGCTCACCCCAATGAGCTGGGGCAGAGGGGAGCAGCTGGCTCCCAGTGCACCGGGGTGTCCCATGGGGAGAGATGTCCCACCACGGCACTCCGCCAGCGGATTGACATCACGGCAGTCTGGGGTTTTGCCCTGCTCTGTGCTCTCTGATCAGATAAGGGCCATTCAGATAAGACCCCCGGGATGCGGGGTAGCACCAAGCCCAGGTGGTGGGAAGAAGAATGCTTTGGGCCACTCTGTTTCTAGACCTCCCTTTCCCACCACTTGTGCTGCTCTATTTTGCTGTGGTGCATGCTCTCTTCTGCGTGTGGTGTGCCACATGCTGCATGGTTGTACAAGGCCATGCTTTCTTATAGCAAAGGTTATTCACCTACCTCAGAAGAGAAAGAATTAATGTCACAAACCAACCTCAGCACTAACGGACATGGAAAATTGGCAGGGAAGAAAGCAGCATAATTGCAGCGGCTGAGGGAGTCGGGAACAGCCCTGCCCAGAGACACACGTCAAAGGAAAATCCCTGCCAACCTGGCTCGCTCTGCCATCAGCCCTGCTTCCCTCCTGTATCTTTTGTCTCCTGCCCTGAGGGTACCATGAGCCAGAGCGTGCCAGCCAGCCCTCCACGTCTTCATCCAGACTGGCAGGTAAGTAGTGTGGCTTTAAATGGGAGAAGAGCAATAATGAAGAGACTGAGCATCTCACGGCTCATGGGCTGCCGGGGATGCGTGCTGTCCTTCCCCGCACCCCAGCCTCCTCCCCACAACCTGAGCAGTGTTGAACAGAGAAGCCTGTTTGGGATCAGCCGGGGCAGCAGCTTTTCCAGGGCTGGCATGCGTCAGGGGACAAAGATGAGAGACATGCACAGGGCAAATGGAAAAATCCAACCCGCTCACCTTGCTAACGGCTGATGGAGGGTTGTTCTTGGCCACCCTCCCCCTGTACAGAGAAGCAGTGCTGTAAACACTGTCCCAGAACTTTCTCTGCCTCCTGCTTCCCAATTAATCCACATCCTGAGTTAGTAATGGGCAGAAATAGAATCACAGAACCATAGAATCAATCTTAGAATCAGAATCATAAAATCAGAATCACGGAATTATAGAACTCTTTGGGATGGAAGAGACCTTCATGGTCATCTAGTCCAACCCCCCTGCAGTGAGCAGGGACATCTTCAACTAGATCAGGTTGCCCAGAGCCCCATCCAACCTGACCTGGAATGTTTCCAGGGATGGGGCATCTGCCACCTCTCTGGGCAACCTGGGCCAGTGTCTCACCACCCTCACTGGAAACATTTCTTCCTTGCACCTAGTCTGAATCTCCCTCTTTTAGCTTAAACCCATCAGTCCTTGTTCTGTTGTAACAGGCCCTGCTGAAAAGTCTGTCTCCATCTTTCTTACAGGCCCCTTTAAGTACTGAAAGGCTGCAGTAAGGTCTCTTCAGAGCCTTCTCTTCTCCAGGCTGAACAACCCCAACTCTCAGCCTGCCCTCAGAGCAAAGGGGTTCCAGACCTTTGATCATTTTTGTGAGACCTCCTCTGAAACAGGCCCATATCCTTCTTGTGCTGAGGACCCCAGGGCTGGACACAGCACTGCAGGTGGTGTCTCACCAGAGGGGAGCAGAGGGGCAGGATCCCTTCCCTTGACCTGCTGGCCATGCTGCTGGGGATGCAGCCCAGGATACAGTTGGCCGTCTGGGCTGCAAGTACATATTGCTGGGTCATGTCCAACTCTTCATCCTACTTAATCTAATTCCCGATTTCCAGGTGCCCCTTGGCCAGCAGAGGCTAGATATGTGCTGTGCTCCTTGGACCCATTCTCAGACCCAGTAGTACCAGTGCATCACTCCTTCACCTGTAATAGATGGGGTTCACCAGGCAGATCCTGCCTGTCTAAGCCCACGCACCTTCCTGGTCCCTGCACTAACTACCAGGCAATGCTCCTCCCTGATGTCTAACAGCAACCACCACAAATATGCTTCACTCATCTCCTAAGCACAGTAGGAAATAGGTGGCCACAGTATATTTGTGTCTTCTGCAGAGCTACCGTTGTAAAGCTGTTGTTGGCACATGTAAAGACAGAGGGGACACGAGCTGGGAGTTAGGGATGTGCACAGAAAAATGGCCCTCTGGACTGGAGATAGGACAGAAACGCCCAGAGAGCTGGAGGGATACTGCAGGCATGGAAAGATACAAAGTCCAAGAGGAGAAGAAGAAAGCAAAGCTCCCAAAGGACAGGCACAGCTTGAACGCAGTGCTGAGTGACTTGTGTGCTTTGCTTCATCTCCATAGTCTTCCATGCTCAGGAGTCGTGACTTAGCCAAGCACCACCATGTAGCCAGAGGAACACAATGCTGTACAGCAGCTGAGGCAACACATAAAGAACTGAGCAGCTGTTGAACTCCTGAGTTATCTGGGTGATGCCAGCCCGCTTGTGAAGTAATTAAACATACCGATGCCCCTGTCAAGGATGAGGAGACCAGGTCATGTCACTTTGCCCTCAAAGTCAGTGGCATTGCTGTGAATATAAGCCAGGAGTCCTGACTGCTAGTCCCTGCACTAACCACCAGGCAATGCTCCTCCCTAATGTCTAACAGGAACCACCACAAATATGCTTCACTCCTCTCCTAAGCACAGTAGGAAATAAATGGCCACAGTATATTCATGCCTTCTGTAGAGCTGCTATTCATTTCTGGTGTTGCCCTCCGGTAAC
>NW_010387735.1:52224-56314 GCF_000710305.1 Buceros rhinoceros silvestris
CGGGCCACCTAATGAGGTAAGCTTAAAAAATTAAGGGAGCAGCAACAATAAGGAAGACACACCAGCCAGCAGCGAGCACTCTGTTTTCATAGGGAAAAGCAGGATTTGCGAGCAGGAGAGTCTAAATGCTGCTTCTCCTGCCTGGGAACAAGCGCAACCAGGCCACCGCAGGGCTAGCTGTAGGCAGCTACATACGTGTAATGCAGAGATTTTTAATATGGCCCTGGGCAAGGCTCTGCACTTCACTTCTCTACTTTTAAAACAGGAATAATGGTACTTCTGTGTGTCACAAGTTAAAGTGAGACCTCAGGTGGAGAGCTCAGACAGATCAGCAATAGATGCCATGCATTACGGTAGACACATGGGTCTGCTGAACTAGTGAGTCCTGTACTCCCCATATCAGTTTCCCTCAAACTAGAGTACAATAGAAACTCAAGATCTTAATTTTCAGGGATCTCACTGAGCCCAAGGGACAACAGCAGCAAAAACCCCAACCTAAATCAGGTCATATCTCATTCACACAACTCTGGTTTTGGAGGGAAACATACACACACAGATACGTCAAGGCAGGTCCACCAGGGAGCTCAGAACTCTAGTGGATGCAGAGCCCCCAGTGATGGGTTTCATGGAAACACTTGGAGACACTGTGAGTGAGACAAGGTGGGCTTGTCACTAGATTATGGACAAGGCTGAGCAACTTGAATCTGTCTTGGGAGCTTTTGTGTTAGAAAAACTGCTATTCTCTGTGGAGTGGCATCAGTAGCTGGAAGAAGCAGGCAAGAGCTCTTATACTTTGTTGGAGAGGCCTTCAAGAAAGAAGGACCAGCTGGTTTTATGAACAGAAATTGGGTGGATTTAGCTGAAGGAGACACCGAGGTTTTTAATACCAAGGAGTAAATCAGGCTCTTGGTCCTTGCTCTCCTCCCTCCATTGAAGAGCTGTCTCACCGGTCCACTCCACATCTGACCACCCAGGCTGGCAGTCTGCAGCACTTGTGGAGTCTGGGGGAGGGAAGCAGGGAGCATCGTGACCCGCAGTAGCTTAGTTTAATCGCAGACCCTGATGCACATGCTGCCCTCCTGAACAGTTTCTTTCTTGCAGCTTGAACACTCCACATTGTCCTTCCCCACCATTTTGCAGGCAAGGTCCTTCTCCTGGTTGCTAGTGTTAACACAGGTTTCCCTTGTTCTGTCCCTTGAAATTTCCAGTAAAGCGCCTTTAATACAATCTCTCTGTGGCTGCTCTAATTATGTGTGAAATATTTTTCCCCCCATAAACCAAAGAAAACAAATCAACACAGTAAGATCCTTTCTCTCGGGCTGTTTGGCAGGTCTTACGGTCTTCAAAAAAGTTACTCAAGGTCCACACAGTCTCTGCTGTCTTTTCACAACAGCTACTTTTGGGTTTCTGTAAAAGGACCCAACAAAGGAAAGGGTAAAACAAATCACAAAGCCCTGAAAGGCTATTTTGCCACCTGAACAGTCCCAAGTCAAAGGACAGGCTGTTTGCTGAACGTGTGTGCTCCATGCCAGGGCTGTTTCTAAAAGACAAAGGGATATGGGGCAGGGTGACAGCTCTCAGGGATCCTTTAGAGACAGGGATGGGTCAGTCAGACCTTTATTCTCACAAAGGCCAAGATGCAATCACAGTGTCCAGAAAGAGAAAAGGAATTTATTTTGTTTTCTGAAAGCGAGAGACTGTTTAATCTCCTCCCCACACCAGTGCATCTCAACACCTTGCTGCTCCATCCCTGGGACACATCCAGGTGTGTACACAGCCCTCACAACGCGCCTCAGTCACAGCCCACAGACCCTGCACCCTTCCCGGTGCCCCTCTGCCTGCAGCCCAAGGCTCTCTGCTTGCACCTCCATCCTGTGCCACAGCAGCCCTGCTCCAGCCCGGCTCTCCTCAGGGCCAACATCGCCAGCACTCCGGAGTCCCCACAGCCCTCGCTTCCTGCAGGAATTTCCTTGGTCTCCTTAATTCTGCTCTGATTTATTGCTTCTCTCTTTGCAACCCTCATTTGCTGCTCAGTTCTAGTTTCCCTTGCGGTGGCTCTTGCTCTTCATCTGGGTCGTGTAACCGGCCTTTTCTAATTGTGCTCAGGAAAAGAGGGTCCAGAAAGTGAATCACCCTCAAAATGAAGCATGGCTGTCCTCCTTCCACACAGGGAAGTATTCTTCCATCTTTTTTTCCCTCAACCAATACCAGAACATTAGCCCCATACTTAGGACTCGTTTGAAACACCACAAAGAAGGGAAGGAGAACAAGTTTATATGCCATGGGACCAGCTAGTCGTGAGTTTTTGACTATGCCAGGTCTGTTACTCCCTCATTTGAAGGGTCCTGGCATTATGTCAGGTTCAGGCTCCTAGTCCATTCTCTCGGAGGTGGCTGGTCCCCTCCTGGGGACAGTGACGTCACTCTTGCAGCCAGCCATCAGCACCATTATGTCAAGGCTCAGCTTCTTGCCCTCTCTCACCTGTTTCAGGGCTGTGAGATCCACTTCACCATTAACTCGCCCTCCGAGGAAGCCGCATTTGACACAGTGACTGCATCAGAGCAGCATTATTCCTCTGCAGACACCAAGGCTCTTCCCTCACAGCTTTAAGCAGCTCTGCCACCCTATCAACGTCAGTTCACTCATGCATTTTGCTGAGCCAGAAACATCACAGCAGCAAAGCAACACTTGCTGTCCGCTTCTCTGAAGCAGAGTATAAATCTCACCCAAACCTCAAAGGGCAGATGAGAGTTGTGACTAGAGCCATCCCACCTTCGTCTACTCCAGCCTCACAGGGCAGGTCTGGTGGGAGCTCCTGCAGCAGCCTCAGGTGCCCCAGGCTGAGCCCCGAGCAGCTGCCCCAGCCCTGTGCACAGAGACTCGTTTCTGGAAGTGCTGCAGCTGGCAGCACCCTTCCTACTTCACAAATATTGACACTGAGAACTCTGCATCCTGGCCGAGGAATAACATTTTCAGGGAGCCCTTCTCTGTTGAACAGGGGGCATATGGTTTTTAGTCCTTTGCTTTCCTCTCAACTGTAGCAGCTCCTGAGGTGGACCTGTCTAACCCTGACCCAGCTTCAGGCACCAGGAACCTCTGGAGAACCCAGAGAAATGCCTCCTGGAGGTGCAGCCAGCACTGCAGGCTGGGTTGGGGGGATGTTACAAAACCATACAGATGTCAGGAAGCAGCAGTTGTCAAAGAAGGACCTGTTAAGAGCTCTGAGCAGAGTCCCAGGTGGGTTTTTAAGAAAGCAATCAGTAAAGTAGAGGCATACAGGCTGCTGGGAAGGTGTCCAGAGGACTTCTCCCCTGCATCCTTATTTGGTCCGGTATTTGGCAGTGAGTGTGGATCTAGTCCCAGCACAGACGCAAAACCCAAGGACAGTTCAAGATGTTCTCTCCTAACACAAGCACAAGCCAAGGCAAGTTTTTCTTACCAGCCACATCACATATGTCCCAACCCAAGCTCAAAAACATACTGTTCATCTCATCAGCCTAGAAACTCAGCAGAGTGCACAGAGAGACATCAACATGTGGCGAAGGGCTCAGCTGCAAGGAGCCAAAGAAAAGGAGGAGGTTGTCTGGAGGTGTGTTTGGTGATGGAGAACGATACAAGTATCTCTCTACCTCTGGATGCTCCTCAGAGAGCCACCTCAGTGCTGGAGGAAGGATGGGAGGGTCACAACCTGCTCCCCAGCCATGGGTTTTTTAATGGAAGGTTTGATCTGCTCCCCTGAGTACTCAGAGCTAAAAGGTGAGGAAGGTTTTATATTCCATTGGCAGAAAAAGATGAGATGTGCTATTAAGAGTAACCCTGAGAATATTTCTAGGCCTCCTGGTTCACCTACCCTACAATCCAGACAGAGAAGTGTCCTCTCTTCTGCAGCAAACAAAAAGACACATTTGCTGAAGACTGAAAAATGAGTGAAACGCTGAAACTGGAGCATGAGGTTTCATAAGCAAATAAACTGAGAAAGACTAATAATAAACGTAAGAGAAGTGAAGGAAGCAACTCACTGTCAATCCTGGGGCAGAATAATTTAACAAGGTCTCCATGTGTCATGCCTGGAGAAGCCCCTTACGCTCTT
>NW_010387735.1:56411-59067 GCF_000710305.1 Buceros rhinoceros silvestris
TCCGTACAAGTCTGCTACTGAGCTCTGACCGCCCGAGTGGGAAAAGGGCTGTGGCAGACAGCAGTGTCCAGCGGTGACCTTAAAGCCCCATCTGCTGCATCCGGGTCTGTCTGAATACTGTGTCGAGTTGTGGAGCTTTTACTGTGATTTTCGTTTGGAGATTGCTTTTTAACAACATTTTCTTGCTTACCAGCATGAACCCTGTTTCACTGGCGAATTAGGAACTGAGATATAAATGGAAAAGGGAAAATTAATACTTTGTACCAGGACTGAGAAAGTTAAAAGGCTCAAGGGGTTCTTGGATTAATGGAATGACAGAAGAGGCTGACTTCCAAAAGATGAGTGTGTATCTCTTGCTGAAGGACTGAAAACCTATTTAACTACAGTAAGGAAATCCATGGCCTGCTGTGAGTGTTCTTGGACTTTCTGCTTAAAAATGACCTCCAGGCTGTTGCACGCTAACAGAGCCGAGTCTGTCTGAGTTCTCCTTATTTATCAGCTGAAGCTGCTCAGCCTGGAGGATTCTTGGAAAAGGAAAAGCTCTCTGCAACAAAAGTGCCTTGGCCTAGTCTTCTGCAGGGACTTCAGAGCTGCTGGCACGTTGGCCGAGATGTGGGAGATAAGATAGTATAATATATGATATAATATAAGATGCTCCTTCTAGCTCCTTGCAGGAAACCTTTCCCCCTTCTGAATCAAGTGACTCTGGGTGAGGAGCATCTCATTCACCTCAGCGCTGAGATGCACAGGTTCATTCCTCTTGTTTTTCAGCAAGACCAGCCGGAGGACAAGCCGTACCCAGTGCTGCCGAGCAGCCCCCTCCGTGGCAGCAGGCTATCATTTCTGCCAAGCTTCCCTTTCACCGCCGACAAATCAGCTGAAATATTTCTTTGTGGAGGGGCATTGGTATGCTCTTGTCAAAAGCCTCTCCAGTGACCTCTCCCACCTCGAAAGCAGCTGAACAGCCTGACACAGCCCACCGAGGCCAGAGAATTGTTTTGAAGAAGGCAGGCAGGGCTACATGCTGCCGGACTCTATTTGCTGCCTGTGCTTTGCAGTCCCACATCCCCTCCCCACCTCTTCTTCACCGAGCTTCGACAAAAAACCACCTTTCATTAGAACAAAACGAACACCACAAAAAACTTGTTCAACAAAAAAAGCAAACAAAGCAGAAGGAGACACTCTCTGCACTATTTCCCCTGAGCAGACAATTTCACTGGGGGTCAAGGGACCCCAAGACTTCCCTGCGGCTGCGCTGGCTTGTGGAGAAGGGCAGCTGACCCCTCTTCAGAGCCCGGCACACGGCTGAGCGCGCGCATCTACGTCACCTCTGCAACCAAAGCAAAAGGGTGAAAGACCATAAATATCCCGCCCAGCAAACCTGCCGGGCTTGACGTAATCTCTCCACCCGTTTCCAAGGTCAACAGTGACCTGTTTATACTGCGCAGGGCGAGAAGAGGCATTATGGGAGAAAAGCAAACAGAGGAGATGTCCTATGCCCATACAAAAGGTGCTGTATTCCCGTGTTGCTCCATCCCAGGTTTGGAGGAACATAAAATTAGCCCTGTTTTCATTCATTCATTGTATAAATATTCTGTGTGGTGCCCACCCCCACAGTTCCTTGCTGAGCCTGCAAGTCTCCATCGGGTAGGCTGGGAGGGGGGCGAAGTTAGGCTCAGTCCAAGCAGCTGATCACCAAGGTGAGGTGAGGGCATGTCTGTGTGCAAAAGGGGAAAAACGAGAAAGGGAGAGACGGGGGTTGTGTTCAAAGGCAAGGGGTGTGCAGGGGGAGCGGGGAGAGGAGCATGGGCAGGGAGGTGCACCCAGCTTCGCCCTGGCCAAGGGAACAGTCCACACTGTGCCTCCTGGACAAAAGCTGTTTCACCATTACCTGGGGATGGCCAGGAAGGCCAGACACGTACGGAGCACGGAGCTGTGCAGTGGGAGGGACAGCAGGTCCCTTTTGCCACAGGGGCACCATGGATGGAGCTTGACAAGACAGGCAGTCACCTTTTGGCCAACTATCAGCCCCGTGCAGCACTGCCACCCCATGCTGCTGCCTCACCAGTACCCTGCCTTGCCTTGCTGAGAGGTGTCAGCCTTCCCTGCACCCCAAAAGCCCCTGCTAAATGCAAGAGGAAGTTTCCCTGGGGTGTCCTCCATGAGTGCAGAGGGATGAGCAGCTCCGGGGCACTGGCCAACCGCTCTGTGTGCGAAGCCCCAGCCCAAATGGCAGCGTAAACCCTAACAGTGTGCGCATTTAAGCTAGAGGAGCCTGTTGCCCCCAGACCCTTCCTTCACACTCTGCCTGTGGCCATTTGAAGATGGAGCCGAAATGCACAAGAGGCCTCATTACGGTGAGCCTGTGCTCCCCAGCAACAAATCTGTGGCCAGGCTGACTGTCCCTGCTCCCTCCATGCTGTTGAGCAATTGGAAAGACACCGAGAGGACAGGAGAAACAAAAAAGTAGAAAATATTTAAAAAAAAAATCTACTGCCAAACAAACGCCGATCTGTCCGTGCCATCCCACCCACTGCCCTGGGCTTCTATTTTTGTCAGGTGATGAACAAGCCACAGTATTGGGGCAGGGGCGAGCCACGCTGTTTACGTCTGGTGGCGTGGGGAAGGCCACCGCGAGCAGAAGGCCGCTCAATCA
>NW_010387735.1:59162-65403 GCF_000710305.1 Buceros rhinoceros silvestris
CGTCTGGTGACGTGGGTAAAGCCACCGCGAGCAGAAGGTAGCTCATTCAGCAGCAGCTGGAGTGTCCTGGTCGCTGCAGGTTGAATAGGTACATTGTCCGGTGCAGGAGGTTCAGGAAGGGCACCGCTTCCAATCCGGGATGCAAACAGGGCTGAGAGAAGTTGTATGTGTGTGGAGTGTTTGTTTTTCAAATATGGGGTGAGTTTTCCACCTGCACCAACAAGGCTGATATTCACCCCGGAATAGTGGGGCACAGGTGCTGTGTTTGCGGGGAGGATGCTCCATGTCCTTTTCACCCTGAGATGTTGATTTATTTATTTTCAGTCCCCTCGCATGCTCTCAGGATGGCATCTCAGTGGGTAAAGCTTCTCCTGGGGCCTTCTAGACCCCTAATCTTTAGCTAGAGGGTTCTCTTCCCATCCCTCCAGTGGAACCTCAAAGTAAGACCAGACATTAGCCCCTCAGTACCCAGTGATGTGGGCTGTGCAGGGACACAGACACTTCTACATCACACCGAGTTTTCGCCATCCTGGAATCTCAGCTTGGAGAAGTACAGGACCCAAAAGTGAGGGCCAAAGCTGACACTGAGGAACCCTGACAGCAGCACTTGGCCAACAGCTATTCAGGCTTTGCCCATGAAATACTGGAGGCAATCCTTGCCGAGGCAGCCTCAGCACCAGCTCTGGAGGCTTTCCCCTGGATGCAGGGGCTGCACAACCAGCACACCCAAGGCTGTCCCTTGGGCAAGCAAGAGCAAGCTGCAGCATCCAGGCAGTGAGGGCTGCGTGCGTGGTCCGGGCTGTCAGCAGGACCGAGCGGCCCGGAAGGATGCGCGTGAGTGCATACTTGTGTGAGCACACACGTCAGTGCCTAAAGCCCCAGCATTTCTCTCTCACAAACCCAAGCTGAAAACCAGAAGGGATGTGAAGCGTCAAGCACCTGAGAAGAAGTACCCAATGTGGGCCATCTCAGCCCTCTCCCCGCCCTCCCAGTTAGAGGCTTGTTTTCTCTCTGGACACCAAGTGGCCTTGGTGGTGCTTTTCTCACTCCCGCTGTGCGAGGCTGTCAGCCTGCTGCCTCTGCTCCCTAGTTCCCAGCTGCTGCTGCTGGGAGTCAAGCTGTGGACTGGCAGGGTTTTGAGCTGGGTTTTTTAATTTTTTTTCCTCTCCTGATCAAAGCACAGCAGAGGTTTCTAAGAGGCAGCCTCACCCTTAAGAGCATCACTCAATGCCCATCACCCCTTCAGAAAAGACAGTGTAGCAGTGCAGGCAAACTCACTCCTGAGCTGCTGTGGTGGACCAAGGCCTTTAAAAGAAGGAATAGAGCTGGTAACGGAGATGTTCTGGCTCTGACGCTGGCTTCACCCATAGTCTTGAGCTCTTGCGTGCCTCAGTTCTGTGCCAGGGCTTCAGCAGTACCACAGAACAGTGAGAACTCAAATACTCTTACCTAAAAGGACCTGTGGCAGCTGGTGGAGCTGATGTCTGTTGTAATGTGTCTTGAACTCCTCCGATGCCGGCTGTAAAAACATGAATAATGCTTTTTGGGCACAATCTCGAAGCTCATGGGCTGCCCCTAGATGTCCAGTGCCTTTTCCTGAAGACATGTGGCAGACTTAAATCACGCACCACCCGCCTCAGCTAGCCTTGCAGAGCAGCTGGGATCCCAGACCCCCTTCTCACGTCCCTGCTGTTTGTTTTTTCATAAATGCCTGATCAGCTTGTAATAGGACACAACAGCTCTAGAAATGGTAATCGTTCTAGGGACAGAAACCCCTCCTTTTTCATCAAGGCAAGGGTCTGAGCAGAGAGCCGTGAGATGGCTGCGCTGGTAGTTGCAGGGAAGGAGCAGTAGTTCACAACAGCCAGTGGTTTGATTTGCACAATTTTTAAAAGCAGTTTGAGGTTTTTATTCTTTATTCTACTATTTGTTCTACTCCTTTTTTTCCCCCCTCTCTCTTGCCTGGAAAGCCACCCAAACCTGCCTTTCATTGCTTTTGGAAAACTGCAAGCAACTGTCACCTTAACTGTTACAACCTCTTTCTGTCTGGTATTTTTTGATTTTTCTGCCCATTTTCATTCAGTGGCTGCTTCCACCATACAAATTCTGGATACTCAATAGTTTTCACAGCAAAGCTATTATCCACTCTTCCTTGGCCACGGGCTTTGTTCAAATATTTGCGCTCCCTGAAGGCTGAACTTCACTGGGAATAGGCATAAGCTTCCTTTGAACTTTATAATGACACATAAAAATCTAACTGCGAGCACTTTTGCAATACGTTACCTGTATTTTCAAAGAGAGCTGAACTGTTGCTTGCCTGCTTTAAACAAAAAACAAAAGTCATCTATGTGACTTTTTTTGACCTGGCCTCTCCACAGCTTAAAAAACAAACAAACACAAGAGCAGTTTATGAATCACAATTTCTCTGAACATATTTAGATGTTTTTCCAATCATTCCTGATGCAGACAAAAAACTGGGACAGCCAGCAGGTGCTGAGTAGTTTCTACCCCTTTCCTGAAGCTGCCAAGAAGCCACTTTGTGTGGAGCATCACATTTTCCTAGCTGGTCAGCTCTGAAGTGGAATTTTCTCTGTTCCCTGGCTTAAGCTCACCAAAGGTCTAGATGGGTTTTCTTCGCCAAACCACAGTAGCAGCAGAGGGTACGCAGGGCTCACAGTTTTTCCACAGAAAAATGACTGAACGTATACGTTTCCCAAGAGGTCTTTATGCTACAGGGAGAAAGGACTGTGGTCAGGCACGAGATGTTTCAGAATCTCTCACATCTTGGAGTCTGAACAACATCAGTCAGGTCACATTGTATAGCTCCTGTCTACATGCCTTTTATCCCCAGCTGGAAGCTCCGAGTCCTGCCTAAAGCATGAGCTGTCATGGCCCACCTGAGGCGTGTTTTGCCTGTCCCCTCTCATTGCTACAGCCACACTGTGCTGCCCAGCTAGCAAGGAGGGGAGGCAGGCCATGGTCCAGCACAGCCCTTGCTGCTCTGTCTGTCCCACCCCATCGGGCAGCTGGAGGTGGTGGCAGCCCTGGGATTTTTAACCTAAAGGCACCCAGAAAGTTTTTAAGTTAATGTCTAGTGCTTTGCTACTGAAAAAAAAAAGGGGGGGTGATCCAAGAGGGAAATTCACGACCAAAACATGATCATGAACCTCTAAGATGGAATGAGGTACTCGTGGGAAGAAGTAAGGCTCCATGCTCTCTGATCTGGAAGCATTACCTGTCAGGATGATGGATGCACGGCTCTCACGAGAGGGCACAAATGCAGCAAAAGGGTTATGAGCCTCAGGTTTAAAAGTGAGGCAGTCAAGGAAGCAAGCTCTGAAATGAGGCATGGGATCAAAATAATTCATGAAGAGAGGAGAAACTATTATATCATAAACCAGAAAGCAAAGAAACGTATTGGGAAGAGAGAGGGAAGTGCAGATACTAAAGATCATGAAAAGAGAGCTGGAGGGAGAGACGCTGAGGGCAGGCATGTGGCTTGGGTGCAAGGAGGGCACACGAGGACCTCTCTGAACTGTTTCAAATTTTACCTTTTCTTTAGGCTGGCAATACTCCCTTCCATGTTAGGGAAAACAGCTTTCTCCTTCCTAAATCCAAAGGGTTCCCCATCTTTTACAACCTCCTTAAGAGCTAAAGACAGTTAAAAACTTTCCCCTCTTTCCCACAGGAACAGCAGTTGCAGGAAGCAGGCTGTTAAGATTTGGTATAATTTGACCTACACAATTATTCCTCTCTGTGTCTCCTGCTCTGTAACTGGTGTCACAACCTGGAAAAAGACTTTCCCTTGGACTGGAGATACTGACTCTCCTGCAGCGGAAGGACCTTCACCAAGGAGCCGTGAGGAGTAGTTACTATCCATACAGCGTCATTTCTGCACTTACTATCACTCCACCTTGATCTCTTGGAGATCTCTTTAGAGCTGAATTGGTGAGGAACAGGGATGTGAAAAGACTGTCGCAGTGTGGACAATCTCAGCCTGAGCTGGGGCCTTCTTGCAAGCCCGAGCAACTTCAAACCCAAGACCTCTATCCACTCTCAAGTTCCACTGCTGAGGGGCAACAGGTTTTTCAACCAGAAGAGGTTTTCTCAACTGTGAAAATATCTGCAGCTTCCCACATCCTCCCAGCTGTCACCTGGCCCCTTCACAAGCCAAGGTGTGGGCCTGCAGCAACAGATGCATTACCTCCTCCCCAGGCACAGCTTTTTCTCTCACTCATATGTACCAACATCCCCCACAGGGAAACAAAAAAGAAAAAAAGAAGAAAAAAATTAAAGATACCAAACACGTTACAGCATCAGAACTGCCAAGGATTCAGCTAGGGGATCCTCCTCAAAGGTCTGGGGTGGTTGCTTCGCTCTCCACCATTCCTAGGTGCTCACACACTCTGTATTTCTCCCCAGCCCACCACAAAGAGCTTTTAGGCAAATTCACTCCTAGCAGCCTCTTGTCTCTGCCTTTATATCACTTATCAGTTACTGATGCTCCAGGTGCTTTCCATTTCCTAATGCTGCACATCCCCTCCCTCCCTCCACACTGAACTCCCATCTCCTGCCTCCTCCTCTGCAGCAGCCAGCAGAGCCATGCAAGAGAGTTCCCTAAACTGTCCTGTTAGCTGCTCTCTTTGGGTTTCCCAGTAAATCTGCTCAGACTGCAGTGATATTGACTGCATTGCAGGCACACACACTTTGCTCAGGTTCCTTAATTAGCTTCATCTTATTTTAGTTTGCATAAACCACATTCTCTTTTTATTACATAAACTATTTCTTCTCTCTCAGCCACTTGTGGTGCTCCAGCCAGTTTGCTTCCAAACCAGAGGGCTAAATTTAATCCCCCACTCCCCATTCAGTTTTCTCCATTTACAGTATTTTTTTGGTAATGCTTTTTTTTCCTCTTTCTTTTCTTTTCTGGGTTGGGTGTTTGGTTTTTTTTTTTTTCCTTCTTTCCAAGAGGCTGGGCTTCCTTTTCTGTCCGTAAGCCCTCCTATTTCCCCCTGCCCCCTGGATGCCTGCCTACCTTTACTCTAAAATCCAGAGGAGGATCCAATACACTTAGTTTGCCAGCTCTTCAAGAGGTATCTAAGAAGGCTGACAGGAGTTTGATGGTCTCTCTTGCAGCCAGTGGCAGCTAATGTGGTCTGAAACCCTCTCTCTCTTTTTCACCATTCACACACAGTACTTACTCTTCAAGCCTGCTGCTGCTGCCACTGCCTGAAAGGACCTGAAATACCACACAGGGAATTTTGATTTCTTCTGGGGAACTGGGGAAGAAAAAAAAAAAAAGGCAGGAAAAACTCATCTGGAGATTGTGAAGAAGACATACAGTAATAGCAAGAAGTGGCAAGCTCTTTCCTTCCTGAACGACGAAAAACACCTCATTTCTCTGCCAGGTGTATGGGACTTAGATTCTGGAAGCACTGCACTGAACTGTTAAAGGTAACGTACTGCACTTTCCTCCCTCCCTCCTCTCTCTTTCGTGTCTTTGCTTTAACTGTCCTGGTTCTTTCCTCCGTGCTCTAAAGATGCAGGCTCTCAGTCAGTGGATTGGTTGTTTCCCTGGTGAGCGACCAGCAGAGAAATGTGAGAAAAGTTGTAAACTGATTGAGTCTGGGTGTCTCCACAGAGTTCCCTTCTGCAAGCAGCGCTGCTGGGAAAGGGGAGCCTGTGCCTGGAGTGCCTCAGCGTGATGGTCCTCACCCACAACCCACCCAGCGCGGGGAGCAAACCTATAGCCAGAGGCGACACATATGTGTCAAGTTGGTCAGTTGGCTTGGGGAAGGGAGGGAAAGCAAGCCACCGGCTTAAGAGGTCCTGTAGCCAAAACCACGTGCAGGAGAGCAGAGACGGAGTTATGCCCGTTCTCCCTCCTCAAAAGACCTTCTGACCCATCAGTGTTTCTTTGTGATGGATTTCAGCTACCGCTTGAGCCTTAGTGATGTGCTTGATCCTGCTTCTGAGCACTGGGGAAGGAGGCTGCCCTTGTGTCGGTTCGTTGCAATTGTGCTAAATGGCTGTGGGGCTTCTCAGGATTATTGCTTCCATCGGTGTCATTGCTCTGCTACAGAGAAGGCAGAGGGTGATCTCTGAGACGGAGGGGTGTTAAGCTCTGTAGGGGCTGGCAAGTTCAGAGAGAGAATGAAAAGAGCCTGGATGCCGGAGTGTTTGACTGCATGCTCCCCTTGTGAGAGGATGGCAGGGACCGGCGGCTGGCAGAGTCTCCTGG
>NW_010387735.1:65475-69912 GCF_000710305.1 Buceros rhinoceros silvestris
AGGAGGGGAGGGCCCGGCGTCGGGCAGAGTCTCCTGGGTTGTTTCCAGCTAGCCGCTCCGGGCGTACTCAGTACCTGCCCTCTTTCCAAAACCATTCGCAGATGAAGCATATTTTTAACAATAGTTTGCAGTGAGCTGAGCTCTCTGCAGAAGTGGACAGAGAAAAATGTTTTATTTTTCAGAATCTCTACCAGGAATGTCTTCTTTTTGTTCATCTACTACTATTAAAAACTTGTCGTTCAAACCTTGTGCTAAGTTACGCTCTGCATGCGGCAGAAGGTTCAACCCTTCCCTTTTGAGCCATTTAGCCAAAAACCTTCAGTTTGAACAGCTTTCCTAACTTTCTAAAATAACTTTGCCAGATGTGGAAAGGGGGGAACATCCCGCAACAAAATAGTTGGGAGAGAGGAATTTTTCAGCATTCCTCACTACTTCGGTTTTCGCCTATAAGGTCCCGATAAAGGATATTGCCTGGGCAGAGGGGCCGGTGGTTTGGGGACTGACTTTGGCGGGTTTTAGACCCTGCGAAGGAGGACAGTCCCATGTGCTTTTGGAAGCTGAGCTATTCCTTTCTTTGCTTTGGTTGTTTGATGTTATATTTTACTGATGGCTTCAAGAGAGTGTATCCACCTGTCAGGTCAAAGGGGAGATGTTGTCCCTTTCTGAGATGTTTCAAGTTGCTGTCAGAGTGCAGAAAGGGGAGGCATCGGCCCCCACCATCACCAGATGGGGCAGAGGATGAGGGTTGGAGATGTACCCGTGCTGGCTGAGCACTCTGAGCTGCCTGGACAGTCTTTGGGGGAAAACTCCATCTGTTCCACTTGAACTGCTGTTTAATGTTTCCTGTAATCACCTCTGTGCACAGCAGCATGAGGGCTGGAGGGCGGATGGGCAAAGAGAGCTGACAAGGTAGGAAATCGAGGGAGTGAAAGAGACAGCAAGAAAAACTTCCTAAGGAAAAAGGGATATTAAATAACATTCAGCAAACTTAGCACTGTCAGAGCAAACAGCAGCTCATCGCTGTAAAAGATGACCACTATGGGTTTTACAGGAGAAGGGCATGGATGGTATCACTTAAAAGACAGAAACGACTGACTGAATGAGTGTGTAAACGAAAAGAGAGACCAGGTTGTTGTTGTTCAGTGCTCTGGTATCACCCAGGGATGCACATAACGGTCACAAACCCTGGGGACTCCAAAATCCACTCCATTATTGGTCTTTTCTCTCCTGTCTCTGGGGCAGATCTTTTGCAGACATAAGCTGCACAGACCCAGTGACTTCATTGCCTTTCCATGCTGACCCAGCAGCAACATGCGCTGGTAGAGGACCAACTAGTCCCATTTTAAAAATCAACAGGACCTTTCTTAGCTGCCTGAGACATCTTTTCCACTCTCCTTGGTCTCCTCGCTTCCCCCTTTCCCTTGCCAGTGGTCGACTGCTGCTCTACCACAAGACAACCTTCCCCGAGCCGCTCTCTTCCTCCTCCTCCTTTCTCCCCCCAAACCCACTGAAGCCTCCACGTGTGAACCAAGACAGGATGTGCAGGCTGTGTGTGCCGCTCTCAGGCAGCTTCCCAGCAGCAGCAACAAAAGCTGTGTTCATAGCGGGTCTGGACCACATACGGAGCCAGCGCGCGTCGGCTGCCGAGCAGCCCAGAGCAGCCGGAGGTGTTTAAAGAGTGAAAGAGACGGCAAAGAGAGGGAGCTGTTATATATTTAAAAAAAAGAAATACTTGAGCCCAGTGCAACAACGGAAACCTTACAGTTTACTTTTAAAAACTCAGTGCTTCCTTGTGAGGGGGCAGAACAGCTCAGCCTGTGTGTGCGGGGCAGGTCTGCGGGCTCTGCCTGTGTGCACAAGGGCGGGGGTGTGAGCGCTGCCTCCCCTCCCTCTCAATGGACTCACAGTATAAATCTAAAGAAGCTTTTTGTTGGCCTGATGAATAGGCAGGGGGTTTTGTCGTGCTACCTGCGCAGCTTTTTTTGAGACGCTTCACAGCGAGATTTTTTCATCTATGCTCTTTTCGTTGGGCTTTTCCTTTTTCAGAAAAATTTCCATTCTCTTTTGCGTGGCATTCCCCTTCCCCGGTGATTGCTCCGTACAGACCATAGAGCAGAAAGGGGTGGGGGGAAGGATGAGAAATACCACAATCATTCACTTGGGTACCCCAAGCGCCTCCATGTGCTTTAGCTGTTGAAATGCCCCGAGGTGTTAAGTAGCAGCCCCATGGACCACCTCGCTCCAATTTCCTTCCCCTGCTTTACAAGCCCAATCGGCTTTAGTGATCTAACACTGCCCATGGCTTCAGCCCATTGACAGAGGCAGATGGTGCCCTGCCACTGCCCCTGCCACGAAGCGAGGATGAGGGTGATGTGACTTGAGCACGCTGGCCATGAAGTCCAGAAGCCACCATGACCCCGTTCCTGCTGGATAAGCTGCATGGAAGCAGCCTGGGAGCCAGCTTTGCCTGTGGGTTTCCACGGCTCTGCCTTTCCCTGGGGCTGGCTGAGGGGGAACTTGCTGTGCTTGGGAGCTGGAGGGGAGGACAGAGCAGAGGCCGCAAAAGGGCACTGCTAAGAAAAGGGAGCAAAAGGTGGAAGCAGTGGAATGGGAGACCTCTGACAAGCCTCATCCTCTGGGTTTTCGCCGTTGTAGCTGTTCTTTATGCCAACCAAAGCATGGCAGTTCTCGGTTTTCCACAAAGTCCAGTGCAAGCTAGAGAACACCTGGGTCACTTGAAGCAGGGAGATCTTCGAAAGATACTCTAAAAGAATTCAGATGAGAGTCCTACCTCATTGCTCAGTCCCCACCATGTTGTCACCTTATGACAACCACACTCAGAGGGTGTGGAGGCTTATGATGGAAAAGTGCTGTGAGGAACTTGGGTGATGGGATGTCCCAGGAAAGGCAGATCTGTGCTGTTTGACCTGAAGCTGTGCTCACTATTACAGTTAGTGTGGCACCACGTGAACCTTGAACACAGGGATAATCCTGGTTGCCCCCATGTTACCAGGGAACTACAGGGGAGCCAGGGATCTTCTAACACATCTTGGTGTTTCACAGGCACGGAGGCAGCTGACCCCAGCCTTGCTCTGTGCCTAGCCATGGGTAGAGCAGGTCCTGGAGCACTGTCTTCAACAGGGGTCACGTGGGGCAACGCAAGACGGAAGAGCATCTGTGAGAGCAACAATGTTGTATTGTAGGAACAAAGTGATCAGGACAGGAAATTTCTTCTGGCAGGGTCACGGGTTAGGCCTGAGAGGAGCAAAACTGTCTATTAAGCCATGCCCAATAAACCTGGCTTACATTAGCGGGAGAAAACGGCATGTAAATACTCATGCTTCAAGGCATAAGGTAACCACTAAATGCCTAGTGTTAAAAGGAAACTTCCTCCTCAGCAATTTATTCCCTTTTTTTTGATGATAAGAACTTTGCTCTGAAGCTGGTGATACAGGTCTTGTCCAAGACAGGATACTGGGCTGGACACACCATTGGTTTCTTCTGGTCTGGCAATTTCCATGTGCCTCAGGCTTCTCAAATGCCCTTTGTTAGCACTGGGCAGAGGACCTGGACATGTCATTAGCAGTAGTGTGGAAAACCACTGAAGGACAGAAGGAGATGTTGATGGCTGCAGGAGATACAGATTTGACTTAATAAGAGGGAAATTTAAATAGGAATAATTTGTCAGGGAAAAAAATTCCATAGGTGGAACTAACAAGGAATAACCAAGGAACATTCTGGGGCTGAGGTTAGATCACAGACTGGAGAAAAAAAGGGTTGTAAAGAAAATGTGGAGGCCAGCAGCTGATAAACAGGTGGAAATGATGGTGCTGGAGCTCCTGCCCATCATTCATACCTCCACTGGGAGAACAGACCCTGCACCGGGGGTTGAATAACCTGTAATCCGCAGCAAAAGCTGCTGCTCCTGCTGGGATCTTGCACACAGTCAGGGATAAACGCTCCACCACAATGCTGGAAATCCCCAGGCACCGCAGGCTTTGCACAGGGCAGGGGCAGATTCAGTAGTTTTGCTGGCACAGATGTATTGACTTCAGAAAATTAGTCTGGCTTAGCAGTCCTGTGGTACATCAGCCGTAGATCTAAGTGGAATTAACATTACATCATCTGTGCCACAGATTCAAGGTTGAAATAATCACGTAGTTCACATATTGGAAATTACAGGATGGCTTTCACATAAATGAATAACTGTCACTATTACCCCAGAAAAACAGTTTCTATGGTGTTTGGTGTATAAATAATACCCTGTACCTCTGTAGCGCTCAGCTTCAAAGTAATGCTTCAGTCCTGTACCATAACAAGTACCCTCCCATTCTGTAATAACCGGTCTGCAAATGATGTCTTTTCCTCTGTTGTAAATTATACAGTGCAGTTACTGCTGCTGTTGCTTTCCGTCTGGTTGGTAAATAATACTCTTTC
>NW_010387735.1:70040-71223 GCF_000710305.1 Buceros rhinoceros silvestris
ATCTGGGGTTTAAATAATACCTTGTCCTCATACAGTAGTTGGTACGTAAGTGTCTCCCTAATCCTGCTCAGATCTGCAGTGCACAGAACATCCTGCTGTTGCAGACCAAATTGCAGCTTTGCTCTCTGTAGTATTTGCCCTCTAAATATTACCCTGCTGTTTTGTACAGTACTTATGGTAGAAATAATACTCTGCTGCCTCGTAGTAATTGATAGGTAAGTGATGCTCTCAGACTACAGGGTACTTAGTCTACTGCCTACTACACTGGCATTAGGTGGCACAGCAGGGCTGTGCAGTGGAGGTTGCTGGGCTCCCAGTTTAGTCCCTCATCACCGTTACTTGGGCCTTCTCTCAAAAACTAGGGTGCTCAGAGCTGGAGCTGTCCTGCAGCCATGTCAGCATGAGAAAGGGGATCACCTCTTTGCTTGGCCAGCTAGCCCATGGGATCTTGACCCTTCCTGGTCCTTCAAGATCACGAGCCACTTTGCCAGAGACAGGACAAATCCTTGTCCCTTCACAAGTCCCAGAGTCCCTGTAGTTTGCCACCTCAAAGCCCCTTCATTCTGGCTAACAGCAGAGATCACCTTTCAGGCTCATCATGGTCATGTTGAGCATCAATATCAACATGTTACAGGACAGCAAGAAATCATCCAGCGCCACTGATAATGCTGAGTCTTGTTTAGCAGAGGACAGAATGTTCTTTATTGTACTTATTGTTGAGCTCTAAATCTGTCCAGCATTTTGGAATGCTCCAGACCAACCACAGCGTGCCCCTGAGACTGCCCTGTAGTGTTGTACCCATTTCACCCGTGTCATTATTCCCATGTGGGTACACCGATTGGCACGTGTACCTTCCTTCACACCTTTCTGACGTCTGTGAGTGCTGTTTGGGGCCATTCGCTTGCTGATTCCAGGCAGGCATGTGCATTACAGGCGTGAGGATCTCAGAGTTGACCCAGATCTTCATTTCAGCTCATCTTCAGTGCTGTGCTTCCAGCTCTCACTGACATACCCAAAGTACCTTTGAATTAGTTAGCCCAGGCGGCATCGCCACCTGGACCAAAACAACACCGAGTTCAGTGTGGGCTACAAAATCTTCCATGTTCATGGTGCTCAGCTGGGTGGCAGCCAGCTCAGTCTCATCTACAGTACTTAGTGACATTCGTGTTGCAGAATGTAGGGA
>NW_010387735.1:71296-72784 GCF_000710305.1 Buceros rhinoceros silvestris
AGGGAAAGTGCCCCTCAGTCTTCACCTACGCTCTTCATTAAGGAACATATATTTTCTCCTAAAGACCCCATTTCTAAGAGATAGTAATCTTCTGTTCTTCCTTCTGCTAGCCCCACCGGTGTTCTCCTTTAGTCAAGGTGAGGTGTGTAAACGGAGGTGGGATATCCAAGAGCAGCTGAGAATGCTGGAAAATAGATATTCCTTGGCTAACACAAGTTCCCTTTCCAGCTTTTCAGTCCACACAGGCCACCTCGGTTTGGGCTGGTTTCATACTGCCACTGGCCTCCTGCTTTGAATAAGCACATCAGACCAACACAAACCTGTGTGCCTTGTGAACATTATTTTCAGACCTTTCTTTCCTAGGTGCTACAGCCCCTTGCTCCCCGTGCATCCTCCACGGCAGCTCAGCTGTTCACGTGTCATTAGAGTGAGGGTGTTTTGGCAGCTTCAGCCTAGCATCAAAGACAAGAACGTTGGGTTTGCTCATGCTTGAAATGGAAACATCTTTCTGATACTGCAGTCTGAGAGTAACATAGAAGCTTTACTCACACCTCCATTGTGTGTATTGCTGAAAGTGGAGATACTCAAACATGCTGGTTGGCACCTTCTCTTCAATCCTGACACAGTTTGTTTCCAGTCTCTTCTGTTCTGCAAATGGATTGCTCTCTGTTCTGTAACCACAAATAGATCTGTAGGTCTGCGGTGCCTCATCCGTCAGAGATGTCTCTCTCTTCTGTGCTGTTGGTGTAATTAAACAATAATATTTTGAAACTGATTGTGTATCAGGGTCATTAGACACTCAGATAGCTGATTGGATTTATCTCCCTTATAAAATTATGTCCTTTTCCAGAAGCTGCTTTAGAGAGTGAAGGCCACGTTTTGCAGAGGCGGCAGAGTGCCTGAAGACACAAAGAAGCCTTTCTGCAAATTCCATTAGATGCCTCGCTCAGCCTTTTGCCTCTAAATTCTGAAATTGGACCGTGGACCATTTGGCAGGCCATCAGTTTTACTAAACAATTTTGACATTCCCAGAACTCTCACGGCATCTCACGAGAGTGCACTGCATCTTTTGATGTTGCATCAAACCTCATATTCATGACTTTTTAAAACTCAATTTAGAAGCCTTTTGCTAATTTTGTTAACAACCAGTGTGGCTCATTTCTCTTGCGCTCCAAAATACTCGTTTATACTTCCCACTCTCTTTTGGAACTTCCTTATGGTAGGAAGGAGCTTGCATTGAGTCTTTCAGAGAGCAAGCACAGAGCACATACCCCAAGGGAAGAGGATGTCCAGCACTGCTCTTGAGCATCCTCAGTGCTGCACTGGCTGCTCAGGAGGCCCCAGACACCAGCTGGACAAGCCTGGGTTTGCATGGACCAGTCTTTGAGGGCCAGAATGAGTATCAGCTGTAGCCCCTCACATTCTCAGTATGCTTCCATAAAAATTCTTTAACTTCTAGGATGACTCTTTCAACCATGTTTGCAGGAA
>NW_010387735.1:72869-112446 GCF_000710305.1 Buceros rhinoceros silvestris
CTCATCCTAGATGTTAGAGGATATTTTTGGTTTGAACATTTAGCTGTCAGCTACTTTTCTTGAACACCACTCCCGTTGAGTGGTTTATTTAAATAGCGTGGATCAATGTGCATTAACGCTGCGATGGCTTTTCAGTTGCAGCTACGGAATCCCCACGATCGGCAGACTGCGCCATAGCAGTGCGCAAAAGTTACATACAATTGGATCCAGTTCTCACACTCTGTGTAAAAGCCAAACAGGATGTTCCTTGCTATATTGTCTCGTGGAATTAATTCTTCTGTTTGAAAGCAGAGTGCTCTGTACAAACTTGTGGGGATTTAGACTTCTTTTTGAGAAATCTCCCTGCTGTCTGTTAGGGACTTGAAAGCAGTTACTTGTCTAGACTAGGTTTTAATACCAGAACTCCGGTTTAATGTTGCTAACCTCAGAGGTAAATGGCATCTTTTCTACTGATTCCGGTGGTAACTGGATCTGGCCACCAGATAATATACCTGCCCGTCTTACTGGAGGAATTACAAGATAGTTTGGTTAAAATACATCATAATTATTACCTGCCTTTGAATCGGTCTTTTATGCCAATAGTATAAAACAAATTTTACTTTTATTCCATTTCTCTTACTAATGTTGTGTGTCTGAGTTAAAATACCAGTGTTGCATGCTCCAGGATCCATTTTTAAGGCCACATCTCCTCCATCAATGCTGGACGTACTTGCTGGTTTGAAACACTTTGCTAGGCAGTTATTTCACCTACAAGGGGATCTGTGTTGGTGCCTTTCTGCTCCCCAAAATGTGGGCACTGTTGGTGTGTGGCACTGTTCCACATACCTCTGGAAAACCAACATTTTCTGTTGCCCTTACAGAACGCTTCACCAAACGCTGGGCGACATTTTGGCGCTCTCCCTCAACCACATCTCATAGATAGGAATTAATTTGCCTCTCAGAAAATGTAGTATTCCCATCTAATTGCTGTTTTGGTTTCCTCCATGTCTCGCTTTCTCTTATTGAAGGTATGATACATGGATCTTGCTTAGCAAACTGAAGACGTGGGCTTAGCAGCATTGCTAAGAGCATTTGGCTCTCCAAATGTCTGTCGCTTATGTTAAGGGTGAATTTCTTTCCCTTTGCAGTGTACACCTCACAAAATTATTTTATATTCCATGTAAGAGCCTCGCTTTTATTCAGGATTCCCGTGGTCTCCCCAGATTCACATTTCTCCAGGCTTAGTCAGCAGCATACTTTCTAGATTGCAAGATCTTTAAGGCAGGGATTGTTGTTTGCCTGTGCTGGGGTAATTCAGTGGAGCTCTGAGATCTGAGCTTTAATCAAAAGATTATTGATATGCATTCATTGACCCTAGACTGAAACTAATTTCGGAGAGGCTAATTGTCTCCATCCTGCTCTCTCTTTCAGTGTCACATCATCACAGTTGCTTCGTAAGTAATATCATACATAAACCCATTTATAAATTCATGTCTATGTAGAGAGAAAGCTCTATATTTACGTAACATATTTCAGGTCAAAGAGTTTGGCTGTTTGCAAAGTGCAGTGTTTCTATTCTTCAGGCTAGTTTCACCATGTGTGGAAAGGAACAGACCTATCGGTGTGGGGAGAGTTTTGTGAAGCCACTGAGATCTCCTTTGGAAAAAAGCAAAAGGCTGTGATTGAGTTTTGGATTGAGCAGGGGGTCTCATATAAAATAAAAAAATATCCTTTTACATTTGTTGCTTATTTCAGAAAGTGCTTGTTTCAAGGGTTTTCTTGGGAAAGTTTTGGACTGACCCAAAATGGAAATCTCAGCCAGGGAACTGAAATCTTTCTGCCAATTATTCCCTCCCTTACGCTGAGTTCCTCTCCTTTTGTGCTGGGTAGATGAATATGTCATCCAGAGACCAACATCTACTTTCATGAAGAGGCCAGTGGCTAGAAAACGACAATTTCTTAGGCATCATTTCCATCACCTTGCTCACTCCCTTCCTGCTCCCTGCCAGTCTCATAAAGTAGGGCTTAAATCTTTTGAGGTCTCTGATGGATGCTCTTTCTCTGTGGCAAATGCACAATGAGCTTGTTTGGCTGTGAACTATTTTGTTGTTATCTTCTTTCTTGTCATGTTTTGTTTTCCGCTGTACAACTTTGGCTTGGTTGAAAAACATCACTATAGCAGAAAAAAACCACAAGAGGATGATTTGTTTTCTTCCTGGTGCCCCAGTTGGTTTCTTCCCAAGAAGAAAAGAACAGGCTGAACTAAAGGCTGGAATTACTGTTCGGATAAAGTGACTTGACAGGTGAATAGGAGCAGTGGACGAGTGTCCGTGCCCAATGGGGCTGTCCCTAGCAAGTAGAGCTGAGCACGCTTCGGTGTTCCCATCATGGCGAAATCCCCCCAGAACAACTGGTGCAGGACAGGACAGTTAACTGCCCTACCTCTGTCCCCCCAAAGCAATGTTAAAATAAACAGGGAACTTACTGACTGAGCCAGTAAAATTGAGTTAAATACAAACTGTGTGTCTTGGCTAAGAGGGAGGAGGGCACTGCTTGCCAGAACGGTCTCCAGATATGTGAACCGTTTGAGCACACACAAAAAAGAAGGAATTGTACAGGGGTGCAGGGTGACCAGGTGCCATGAGATGGCATTGGCTGGGGGAGTGAGTAGGGATAAATACTAAGGAAAAACCTGAAAGAAGAAACAGCTGTTAAGAACTTAACAGGGCCTTAAACCCTCCACACACTGACAGGAAAGCCCCTGGTTTGTACAGCCAGACAACAGCCATGGGCACTGCCCCTGATCAGCGCCCACCAGCTCTGGTCCTTGGTCACTGGAAGGGAGGTGACAAGGACCACATTTTCCATGGTCCACATAATCTTCTACCACTGCTAAAGCTGTCAAGAGAGGGACAAATTGGGCTGAGAGAGCTGGTCTCAGAGGAAATTAGAGGAGACAGCGATCCATTTTCCTGCTGTCATGCACAAGGGGGTTTCAGGGGTTGCAATGCCCAGCCATTGATTAAGCTTTCCTAGAACCAGAGATGGGAGTGAAAAGCTGCTTCTCTTTCTTAATCCTTCCTGTACCATTCAATCTCCTAGATTAGTACCAGCTGGCATAGCTGTTTGGTGCTCAGTCTAGCTGTCAGAGGTTTACTGGCAGAGGAAACTGAGAAGTAGAACAGTGTTTCTCAACACAGCCAAGGCAGCAAAATCCTCATTATAGTCTGAAGTCTGTGGTCTCTGTTTATACTGCGTGGCCTCTCCATAAATTGGAAGGCAAAGCCAGCCCAGAGGCTCCACAACCAAGGTTCATCATATCAGTCCCAGACAGCAATCAACTTTGATGAAAACCTACTCTGCTGCTAATGTTCTGCTAAAGACCCCTCTTCAGACACCAGAGAGCATGAGATCCTTCAGCAGCAGCAGCAGAACCTGCACCTGCATTATAGTTCACATTGCTGCCAGAAAAAATGTCTGAAGTCCTGGTGACTAGAGGCTTGAGAGGAAAAGCTCTTTTGCTCCTAGGAGACTCTCTGCTTGTTTGCACAAGGAGTACCTATGAATGTTTGATATGCAGGTGCCTTTCTAAAGAGACAGAAATAGTTTCAGTATCTGGAAACAAGAGAAAATAGTAATCCTTTGCCTCTCCACTGAAAATGCCAGTGATCTGCTCAGTAGGAAAAGATGGTTCTCCACCTTCTGGGGTTATGAAGAAAAAAAAAATGCCAAGAGACTGGTAGATTTCAAAACTTTCAGGTTATTTATGGCAAGTAGTAACACTCACTTGGACCACTGATGCTACCTCCTGAATAGCACACAGCAGGATGTCTCCCCGCTTTCCAGCCAGTAGCCAGATAGACCCAGACCCTCTCCTCTGCCATTTGCCCTTTTGTCTTCCAGGTCATCCCAAAGGGAGGATCAAGTCAAGATTCCACCTTACTAGCAAAACTAAACTGTGCATGTCTTGAATTTATGAGACAGGAAATCTGCCTGGGAGGAAAGCTAGGACTGAAACAGCCTCATTTAGGTAAATCTAAGCACAGTGTTTACACTGTCTGGAATTAATGCAGAGAAAACTTTCAGGTGCCAACTTTGGAAAGAGAAAATGGGGAGCAGAAAGAGGCAGATGCTGAGGGTGTGATGAAGCTGGAAGCTCTTCCTCCAGGTTGGATGGAAGGCTGCTTTTACTGCTGTGAAGAACCAGCAGCATGCTCTACTTGATAAGGCAAAGGCCAGGTAGGGTGTGATTGCTCACCAATCTCTTTCGTGTCCAAGCTGCAGCAGTGTGGGGATGGTTAGTATTACAAGCTGCTTGTATTCCCAACGTGGATGGCCTCATCAAAGATCATGGTGCAACATGATGCACATAGCACATCAGTAGAAGGTGTTTTAGCAAGAGTTGCTGCAACCTTTGTATCTTCTAAGAGGTGCCTACTCACATGAAGGGACATTGGTGCAAGCCAAGGCTGTGCACAATATTACACAACTGGCACCAACCAGAAGTGTGGTCATGCGACATAACATTAGCATGACCCAAAGATGTGGTTATTACAGATGCTCTGCAGCCATGCGCATGGTCTTGTGGCTCTCACCTTGAATCTCCTAAGTTTGTTGGCTCTCCAAGCCAGCATGATGTTTTCTGTCTACCTGGCACACTGCAAGGGGAAAAATCTTTACCACTGTGCAGCTGACAGGGACCAGCTTCATGGTGTCTCTTCCAGTCCCACCCAGGGCCTTGTTAGGTGAGCCTTCACATCGTATTTCTGTTGCCAGTGACAGACAGCTCTGGTTTTCCTGCAAGAGAGCTAGTTTTGGGGCAGCCAATGGTATGTGGTTCTGCTCTTCTGGAGCCTCTGTGTTTAGCTTGCTTCTGCTCTTGCTCTTTCGGGGGGGGGGCAAGAAGGGTGGGGGGGAAGGAGAAATGCTGCTGAAGTTAATGGACATGTAATGTAAATCCAATGTAAATCAGGGGAGAATGAGAGCTAATCTGTGGCAGATAACAGGATAGACACATGGTTATAAAGCTTTTTGTGTTCTGTAGGACATCTGTTACAGATCATAGGTTTGAGCTTGGATCAGCCCAGCATATGACCATGTAGGTTTTGCAAGATACCACAGGAAATCTTAGCATGTCCATACTTCCTTGGATATTTTGGCTTTTCCTATACTGTATGTGCAATATAACCAGATAAACAGTCCAATTACAACAGACTGCAACTCTGTTATTGAAAGAAAAGTCGTAAAGAATGAACGAAAATGGTGCAGCCCAGAACCAAAAGTCCAGTCCTTCATGGAGGAGACCAGCAAGGAGCTCTGGACCACACGTTATGGCAGGGGGACACACTGATACCATCACCTGGGTGTGTTAGCAGAGCTCTGTCTGGCCGTGTTCGTGCCTGCAGCAGCAAGGGGTGCTTGAGGACAGGAGCCAGCCGAGGCTTGAGGCAAATCCTGACATTACTCCTAGTCTTCAATAAACGTTCTCTGGTTTGTGCCTTATGCACGCCTTGGTTCGATCATTTTGCCACCTCCTGTAGCAATCCAGGCAGCCAATGCTGCAGGATTGTCAGCGTGTGGGGGACTATATCTGTCTATGACAAATATCTGAGCAGTTACTGCCGTGCGTTCTTCTGATTGGGTAAAAAAGGACTGTATTGTTCCAGGGGTGGTTTCAGAAACAGAGCGGGCGGGAGCAGCATCCAAGCTGCTCTGTGCATAAAGACCTTACTCTCAGAATGGTTTGGAAGCCAGACAGAATGGAATATTTCTCCTATTTTCTTTACAGCTGAAAAAACATGAAAAATCACAGGAGTGCATTTATTGCCATATTTCAGTTCCAAAGTTTGCCTTATTTAAAAAGAAGAAGAAGAAGAAGAAATAAAACTGGTTTTGCCCACCTCCCTGACGTCTGCAAGCCCCCCCACCCCCCTTTCCTTCCCTCCCATTTCCTGGACCAGGCTGAGGTTTTTAACAGAAAAGCTCTCAGTCCTGCACAGAGGCTGGGAACATGCAGAGGGACAATAAAGTGTTTGTTCGTGGAGATCACAGAGTAACGGTCTGTAGTTTTATACGGGAGAGCAGAAACCGCCATTTGACTCCAAAGCCTACAAGGGCATGGGACGTGCTCTCTAAATATACTTGAGAACCCTCCTGATGTCCCTGCTGGGTGATGGTGTCTCCTCAGACCCTCATCAAACCCTTGATCCTCATGTCAGTGCCTGAAAATTGCAGTGCTGAGATAAGGCTGGGTGGAGGCGACCATGCCTTCTAGAGAAACTGAGGTCTGTTCCCTGATGGGAAATAAAATGGGAATGGAAAACGAATTGAAGAGAAAGAATCCAAGGCTAAATGAGTGGTGTTGGCTTTGACTCCTGTTCAGGAGACTCTTTATATCCACAATTTTAAAGGAAATATTGTCTTTGGAAATATCTTTATGGCGAATCTTCTAGGCAATGAGTGGCATTTTATTAGCCGCCAGAAACAATATGTATATGTATTAATGGTCTTCCAAAACTGAGAAACAGGAAAGCTTAAAATGACCCATCCGCCCCCATCCGAAAAAACCCAAAATGACAACAGCAGGATTAAGGGTGATGAAAATAAATGTAATTGCAACAAAGGTGATTAACATGGTCTGGAACAAGCAAAGGCTGCAGAAGAAACTGCAGATGGGACTCAATTAAAATAGACTAGAAGAGCAAATGCTTTCCAGCAAGCAAACAAGTTAGACCGTGCTGCAAAGGGGCCATCTGGCCAGCTTCCACCGCACAGTCTGACTGTGTAGGTACTTTGTTGGAGTTCCACTGCAGTGACTTCTCCTGGTTTTGCTCCCTCCAGATTCTTCAGTCCTTTGAAAACCTCGGGACAGGATTGGAAAAGCAAGGGATTTAAGTCGTCTGCACATATGTACACACTTCCCTCCACACACACTTAGATTCTCAAATAAACACATTTCTATGCAGCCAGTTCAGGACAGTCTGCACACAACCTGATACAGGAGCGCGGCCTTAGGCACGAAATAAAGCGGCCATAAACTTCAGTGAAAGGGGCAGTTGTTCTCTGGGATGAAGAGCTCCCGAGCTGACCAGCATTTCCCAACTCTGTCTTTTTTGGAAAGGCAAGAGCTTTTCCTGAATTCTTCCCAGCCCGGGCTGAACTGGAGAGCGACTGGTTTCTGTCTCAGTCACTGGCTGGGGTTTTTGTGGCAGTTCGGTTGAATTCTTGCTCCTCTTTGCTTGGTACCCTGCACAGGAACAGTTATTCTGGTGAGGAGGCATAGCCGTGACCTTGCAAAACTTGTCCTACCTCCTCCTGTCTTCACACCTCAAAAGCCACCTGCTCCAGCTGTTCTCCCAGCAAACGCAAATGGAGTTTTGCAAGAAAGCAATCTGCAGCACTGGGAGGTGGTTTTGTAGCAGGGACCCTGCAGAAAGCATAGCGTGATCGTTGCTGCTTGTATGGAGGGCTCTCTGCTGCAAGAATTAGACCCTCCCAGTGCTCCCCACTAGTCCTCTCTCAGCAGTCACCCTAGGAAGCGCTCCACCAAAGTGTGTGCAGAACTCTTCAGGGTGACTTTTCCTACCAAAAGATAAGGAACCTACAACCGAATTGGAGTTTGCTCAAAGTGACCTGGTACCACCTATGGGTTCAGTAGCTCACAGAGTAGCTCAGTTTCTTCTGAGAGTCAGGCTACCTTGGTCATTTTCCAAAAAACGTAGTCAAATTAAGTTATCTTCAGAGGCCTGTGTTATTTATGACATATATGGTGGGGTTATTGACTGTATCCCCAACAGGTCCCCTCAGGTCCACTTCTCTCCTTAGCCATTTGGCTACAGTTGGGGGTCAATCAGTAAGATGCTGAGCAAGGGACGTTCCTGCCACTGCTTAGTCTGCTCCAGGCTTTATTCTGCCTTCACCTAGTTGTGCAGCTCAGCCACTCCCTTATCCCTCAAAACTTTTCCTCTGTGCCAGATCCCATCTCAACAAGCACACACTGCTCCAGGTTGGCTCTCCCATGTGTTCAACTGCACCTCAGTGCTCCTTGGGCACAGCTCATCTAATCTGAACTCACACCTCTGCAGAGACAATGCCCACACTGGAGCAAACCACCTTCCTCTGCTCTGACAGTCGGTGGAGAGGGATCATCAGTTTTGAGGTCTGCGCTACGTAATCTGTTTTAGATGTTGCTTTAGAATGAGAGGAACAGCTTCTCCAGTTCCCTTGGCTAGACAGACCAGGCCTCCGTCATCTGGGCTACCCATGTCTGCTCAGGCAGACCTCTGTCTTTACTTACTGGCGGAACTGGTCCGTCAAGCAGCTGTTTGCTAATTATCACATGCTTGGACACTCCACTAGAGACAGCATGGAGTGGAAGTATTGCAGCATGGAACCACTGCTGTAACAACGGGGCACTAATCAAAGGCATTCCCAGCACGGTGAATCCCAACAAGAGCTGCGTGCCGACTCAGGGCTGGATCTCTTTGACGCGCTTAAGGGGAATGAAGAATGGCGATCAACATCGCAAACAGCACCCTGAGGAGTAGGTTGGGTTTCTTTACTGGCAGGGAGTCAACCCTTTCGCAGCATACACCCAGAACGTTGTTATTGTGATTTGTTTAACCACTGCTCACAAGGAAAAGCCATTGCCTCTGGGCTTCTGTGGGATAAGAGGAGGCTGGGGTTTTTTCTCTGTAGCTACACCAAACTGCAAAGGTACTGCTGGTCACAGCTGTTATCATGGGAGATTATTTCTCCTTGCGAAAGATCAGCATAAAGCTCAAATCAGAGTAGGAGCGCAGGGGCTTGTCTTAGCTTTTGGGACAAAGTGAATTTCCACTATTTGGGGCATTTTGTTCCGTGAAGTCTAACTGGTGCACAG
The DNA here is from genome assembly GCF_000710305.1 of Buceros rhinoceros silvestris. Taxonomy (NCBI): domain Eukaryota; kingdom Metazoa; phylum Chordata; class Aves; order Bucerotiformes; family Bucerotidae; genus Buceros; species Buceros rhinoceros. The sequence continues at coordinate 81,730 of NW_010387735.1, forward strand.
ATGAGTCTGCTCTCCTACCCATTGTCACTGTACACAGAAATAAGAACTGCGTGGGACTCAGAACAACACCAGTTTGCTGTAGACACAGACCCTCAAAGTCTTTTCAGCCAGCCAGCTCCTGTTTTGTTCAGACATCCCCGTTTCCATGTTCCAGGCTGCTTCTGTTCTTTAGCAGCCAATCATGGTCTGAAGGCCTGCCTCTCTCAGCTGAGTTTATCGCATGACACTAAGGGCTCTTCAGCTTACTTCGAGTCCGGGAAAACCCAGAGCCAGTACCTGGAAAGTACCTGATTGAAGGAGCCTGGAGAAGCAAGAGCTTTTATTTAATGCTCAGGCAGGTAGACTTAGTTACTAATGGATAGGAGAGTGTCTTCTACTTGAATCCCCTCTAAGTGCCTTCTGCCCTGGAGACTCCATTGCTGCTCCCAAGACTCACGTGATCTTTGCTTTCCTGTTCGTCCTTTTATCCAAAGGGTGAGAATAGAGGAAATCCACTGAAATGGCAGCTTTGGGATGGAGCAAGTAGAAACAATCTGAGCCCACCCCACAACCTCATTCCAAGGAGTCAGTCCTCAGGTGTTATTGAGCTGGTCCACAGTGAAAGTAGAGACCTGCTCTAGGAGGGCTCTGGATGAACAGTCCCACAGCTATTTTTTCTTGTAGGAAGCATTCCCTTAACTAAACAAGAATATGCTTCAGAGAATGAAAGTCCAAAGTTTAAAGATATGCCAAAATGCAGAATCTGTGTCTGTCTCAAGTTTCCTGCAATGCCTCATGTGTTAGCAGTGACTGGTCTATAACCTGGAAATTTCCCCAAAATACAGGTTAAGCCCTTTCCCTTCTCCACTGGCAGCTTACCCTTATCCCTTTCTCCCTGCCTGACACAGACACCTCGCCTGTGCAGGCTTCAGGCATGGCTGGCTGAGATTTAGCAGGGAAGGGGGTTAATTTTCCAGGTTGTCTCTTTTGCCTTAGATCTTACGAGGCAGGTAAAAAAAGTGTGTGATATTCATAAACAGGATTCTTTGTACTGCCTAGAGCCAGGCAAGATGAATAATACAAGAGAAGAGATTGAAACAGCGATACATTCATATTGATGCATTTTAATGTCAGAAGGGACCATTCCGGGCTGACCTCCTGTCAGCGTACGCCCCTTAAACTTTATCCAGTTTCCTCTGTATTGAGCCCACTAGCTTGCATATGCCTAAGCCAGGTCTTCCAAAGAAGCCTTCAAGTCTGGATTCAAAGCTACCAAGGGATAGAAGCTCCATCGCTTCCCTTGGTACCAGTTCCAACAATCCATCACCCCTGTTTAGAACGGGGGCTTTGTTTCCCATCTGAGTTTGCTTGCCGTATGGCTCCCGGCTATTAGATCTGGGGATGACTTTCTTTTAGGTCAAAGAGCCCTTTAGCATCAGCAGCTTCTGCTTGAAACAAAATTTGTGCGCTGTTGTCAACTTCTCAGCCTTTTTCTCTGTATCGTTAACAATAATTAGATTGAGACTCCCCAGTCTTCCTCCTACGGTATTTCCTCCAGCCCTCAGGTCCTTACCAGTGGATATACTCTGCACCATATTTTTTTGATAGCCTTATGCCAATGTATCCCCGTTGCTTACCACGGAGGCAGACTGGTATTCCTGTTTGGTTTTCTGTCAGATAGTAGCAGTAGTGCTCCTGAGTGACTGCTTTCTAGGATACAACATCCCATTGTCAGGCACATTCTGCATCCTTTGGATACTTTTATATTTGGTTCCAATAAAATACAGTCCTTTTGGAAACACATTGGATCTAATACTGACCCCTCTAGATGCCCATTAGAAATATCTCCTTCAGCATCAGTGTCCCTCAGATGGCTCCTTGTAGGGTCCTGCCCACTAGGCTTCTGCTAAACCATTTTAATGTGACACTACGTATCCTCATATCGCAGAACCCTGTTAAAGTCAAACCTTATCAAAATCTAATTGCATTATGTTACAACAATGCAGGCAGTTTTATCAGAAAAACTTAGAATGATGCCAACTAATAAAATCAAGTTTGGGAGCACCTGTTTTATATACAAGTGCCTCAACTAAGATTAATATTACGCCTATTCTTCAGTGCTTAATGAATTGAAGCCTCTATCAGATTTTCTATTATTTTGCCTGGAATTTATGTCAATCAAACTGGCATGTATTTATGAGGTTCATCATTTTGTGTCTTGGCTGACTATTGGCACAGTGCTTCAGTATTCGGGATCTGCCGCAGTGCTCCAGTGCAGATTATAAATGAACATCAGTGGGCCAGCAATTTACTCAACCAGCCATGTGAGGACTCTTGAGTGTGGCTGCTTAGCCAAGCTGATTTGAGACTGTTTATCCATAGCAGATGGTGTGTCCAATTCTCCTTGTTTACTGATGAGCAGAGGCACTTCATTACCCCCCACAGCCCATCCTATGGGCACATCTCCCTGCCATCATCGAGGTACTGACTGCCAAACGCTCTGACCTCTTCTGCAGCATGGCAGTGGACTTGGTGTTGGCCATCAGGAGAAGGAAACTGTGAAATCAACTGTCATGCTGCAGAAGGAGCTCATAGTACACTGCTTATGCGAGTATCATTCCTAATGGGAGAGTTTCCCTCTGAGGTTGCAACTGTCCTGAAATTTTATTCCCAGACCCAGTAACAATTGAGAAATGTCCATTTGATCTTGTTCATCCCTACAGCTGCAAACTCAAGCCTCCAGGCTTCTCAGCCAATGTGTTCCAGCCCTGTTCCGTCCCATTTTCTGCCAGTATAAGTGTCTCTATTAACTGAAGCTTTCACAAAGCTAAGATTTTGTGATCTGTAAGGATTAAATGAATCAGTGCATGGAGGTCAATTTTTTCATAAGTGAGAGGATAATGCTGGACTGTACAGGATGAGATTTATTTTTGGCCTCTTCTTGTGCCAGTGAGGATGTTTAATGGACTTTTCTGCAAGGTCAATAGGCGTATACTCAGAATGATCCCTGTCAGCTGAAGTCAGCTGGAATCCTTCTAGATCGCAGGAGTTAAACAGCCAATATTCAGACAGGTGACCTCAAAGGAAACACCAGTGATTCAGTAGGTGTGGTCCTTCCTTCTGAGTCAGTGCTGAAATGTGATGCAAAATGATGCTGGGTTGCCAGAGGACATGGTTTTTATTTGCAATATTAAAACCAGCTTCAGCATTTGTGGCTATTTAAAATCTCATGATATTATACTGGATAATAATCCAGTTAGGATGAATTTAGTTGGCTTCCCTATATTGCTCCTGCCATTCAATGCCAGGAGGGTGCTCCTTTCCTTTCCTAAAGCTTTCAGAAGTAGCAGGTTGCTCTGACTAATTGAGAGATCCTAAGAGGATATATTTAGGGTGGAGTTAAGATGCCCAGAATCGTGTTCCATGGATTTCTTGTATCAGCTCAGGATCCATTTGCAGTTAAGGCTGTGTATGTTGTTGATGCAAGAGTACTGGCCCAAAGCATTACAGCCTTTGGCTTTTGCACCGTGTCCAGGGCAGATCTCCCTTTAGAGCCTTTTATGATATACGAAATGCATCCAATCATGTGGCCCAAAAGCCAGTGCTGGCTTGGATGGAGGATGCTGGTGAGGGACAGCTCCTGTTCTGAGGCAAAGGCTTAGCAGATGTGATGGTCCCTCTTGAGTAAATACATAATAAGTGTGAAAATCTGTTGGAAAATTGTCTTTCTGCTCCACAGGGAAGACTGAATCACAAGAGAGAGAATGGGAGAGCAATATAATAAGTGATCTATAATAACACTTCAGTCTCTTGTACATAGCAGAGCATCTTATTTATTTGTCTCACAGACTCATTTCCTGAAGCGAGAGGCACTTTGAGACAGCATCCTTCCCCAAGGGCTGGCTTTCACCATCAGCCACATGTAGGAGGCTTAAGGGGTGGCTGAAAGCATTGCTCGGCCCCACAGCAGCATCCTCAGCACTCCGCTTCCTGTGAACATACAGCCCTCATAAATCCTTTCTCCCTGTGTTGTTTCTTGCAGGTAAACTATGACCACTTTACTATTAGCGTTTGTGTGTCTGCGAGTCGTCACCGCAGCCACCTCTGTGGAGCTGTCAGGTACGTGCCCTGGGGTGTGGGAAAGCGGGACTGAGCAATGTGCTGCACTCTGGCCCCATCCCCAAGCCAGAATCCACGTACACACAGTCTCTCTCTGCTCTTGCACTTGGGGAGCCAGGGAGATGGCTCCAGGCAAAGGCAGTTTTACTGGGAAACAAAGAGGATTTCAGCATTCCCCTTTTCAAACCCTATCGGGTGTGATCTCATAGTGTGGGCAGCAGCTACACTGCAGTAGAGCCCTTCATTCCCACATCCAACACTGGTCCAAATCCCAAAAGCAAACACAGTGATGGTTGTAACTTCCCTTTTTTGCAAGCGGTTTTCAACAGACTAGACCAAAAAACGGTATGTCTGAACATGGGGGAGCAGCTTTGCGAGCAGATACAGGCACTGGTGCCGATGGAAGCACTGGATATTTTGGATTCGATCTGTTATTGACGTAACCATTGCTTTGTTTGGCTACTAGCAGACAGTAGTGATGGCCTGGAAGTGAAGATACCTGAGCAGTCTCCCCTGCGTGTTGTCCTGGGAACCTCCCTGAACATCCCTTGTTACTTCAACATCCCAGAGGAACAGGACACCAGTGCTCTGCTGACCCCACGGATCAAATGGAGCAAGCTCTCTAATGGGACCGAAGTTGTCTTGCTAGTGGCCACCGGTGGGAAAATCCGGCTCAACACCGAGTACAGAGAGGTGATCTCCTTGCCCAATTACCCTGCCATCCCCACCGATGCCACCTTGGAAATCAAGGCACTGAGATCCAACCACACTGGGATTTATCGCTGTGAAGTGATGCATGGGATTGAGGACAGACAAGACACGATAGAGGTCCTAGTGAAAGGTGAGATCCTGCCCTTGCTCTTTCCTCACAAGATTTTGCTGCCAAGCCTGGGCAGAAGGGAGGAAGAAATAAATGGGCAGAGGAGGTACTGCTCTTCCCAAAGGCATAAATCCTTTCAGTCAGGTCACGGATAAGGCGATGGGTAGATGAGCAGAAGCCATGGGCCAGACATTTATTTTAGCAGGCAAAGACCAGACTAAACAAACCAGTAAAATGACTCATGGCAGAATATACGGCAATAAAATGACTTTTCTGGCAGAAGGTGAGTTACAGAGAGATCAAGGCGACCTTGTCTGGAGGTGGACTGGACATGCTGGGCTACTGCTCAGAGGGGTGAAGCTGGAATAGGGCCATTATAAGACCTTTTATTTCTTCCAAACAGTTTAGGAGATGGGATTCCCTCAGCTGGAGACCTGGTCTGTTCTGGAAAAGCTTTCCCCAGAATCTTGCAAAGCCCATCTTGGTAATAGGTGGATAAAATAACAAAAATTTCCTACAGTCCTTATGTTTATTGTGCTTTTTGCTTTCAGTGTAGGACCAGGAGGCAGTTCCTACTGCAGCAGTGAACTGGCAGGTCTCTGCTGCTCACAATGCACTGGGGTAGATATCTAACAGCGGAGGCTGGGAGCCCTCTCAATGCCTCTTGGTGAATTCTCAGGCTTGACCTGAAGCCTGCTTGTCCAGACCAGAGCATACCAATAGCCACCCTTTATAAAGGTCCCTCTACACCAAGAAAATACAACTTAGATATGTTTGGAGCAGATCTGGAGATTTTAAGTGTGTTTGCCTCTTGTTGTTTCCTGGGTGTTTGTATGGTGATTGACACTCTGCACCCTTGGTCCTGAGCAGGACCTTGGGAGGTGGTAGCTTTCAGACCTGCACAGCAGGACAGTTCCTGCTCTGCCCCACCACTGATTTCCGAACCCTGCATTTGAAACGCTGCACAGAGCTGTATCAGGGAATTATTGAGTCCTTCTAACAGAGAGTGATACAGCTCTGTGTTCTGGGCCATGGGTTTCCTCCCTCTGTTCATACCACTATTCAGGTACTGGTTTTTAATGCACCACGACTTTGTTACAGCACCATGGGACAGAGCAGTCGCTGTCCTAAGTCACCAGTGTGCTCCACAAGGTCCTGAGAAAGGAGCCCATCAAGTCACCCTCGGCTTGAGATGCTCAAATACAGACCATCAGCATAAATAGTTCATTGTTCCTAGTTGACGTGTAGTATCTGTTCTTTGAATCTGCAACTTCTTTGGAAGGAAAGGAGCTGGTTGCTCTCTAGCGGATGTGTCAGTGATGGCCATTGTGTTTTCCAGGCATCGTATTCCACTACAGAGCAATCTCCACAAGGTACACCTTGAACTTTGAGAAAGCAAAGCAGGCCTGTATCCAGAACAGCGCGGTCATCGCTACTCCTGAGCAGCTGCAGGCTGCCTACGAGGATGGGTATGAACAGTGTGATGCTGGCTGGCTGGCTGACCAGACTGTCAGGTAATGAACGGTGGAGGGGAAAGGAAAGTCACGGCAGGGTGGTTTGGGGAAGGCTTCTGTGACGAAGCCACTGACAGCAGTTGAGAAACAGTGGCTAAATAGCAGCTGTTGTAACTGCTGGTGTACAGGGAGAGGTGGTGGATTGCAAGCCATTCTCAGTCAGGGGGAATCTAGAGTAGGAAAGCAGAGTGACCACTGTCCTCCTCAGCTGGTGGTGACAGCTGAGTGGACAACAGCTTAATCCCCATCCTTCATCCTCCCTGAACAAAACAGATGCTACGCCAAGATGCACAAGCGTGGCTCAGCTGTGCATTCCCCACTGGCCTCATGTCTTCAGCCAGTGCTCCCGGGGATCCGCTGTGCCCAGGACCATCGGAGGGAAGGCAGGACAGCAGATCACCCTCCCCTTCCCCATATCCCAGGAAAAGCCTTAAATCATCCTACTGCGCAGCGCTCTGCGGCTGCCCCCCAGCCTTGCTGTGGCTGCCAGGGTCCTGCCCCCCTCTCCTTACACACCCTCTCTCCCCAGGTACCCTATCCACTGGCCCCGGGAGCGCTGCTATGGTGACAAGGATGAATTTCCAGGAGTGAGGACCTACGGTGTCCGCGAGCCAGATGAAACCTATGATGTTTACTGCTACGCAGAGCAAATGCAAGGTGATTTGGGGCTTTTATGGGTACTAGACACAGAAGCAGGTAAAGCTCTGATCATGCCTAAACTGGACAACAGTAGATACGGAGGGAGAGGGCCTAGAGGCAAGACAGGTTAAAGATGGAAAAGCACATATCCCAGCAAGGCCAGATGTTCTCTACAGTCCCTTTGTTGGGCCTTGGACAATTTTAATGTCAAATGACTAATGCAGTACAGAGGGGTGGAGCCCATCTAACCTCCACCGGAGCCCATGCTGTCCTGCGAGTCTCTGGTGATCTATCGAGGGTGTGACATCAGAGCTGTCCATCACCCGTGCTTGTGACAGGAATCCACTGAAATACTTAGCACACCAGAACTGAAGCTGTCCTTCCTCTTCCTCTTGCCCTCTGGCTCCATCTGGTTTGGTCTGTTTTGCTCCAGTCTGTACTTGGTCTGTTAGTCTCCTGTTCCTCTGGTCTTCATAATCCGTCAGCAACACGGGGTTGCAGTTCAGCTGTAACACACAGGACTTTTCACCTTATCCAGACTCTCAGGAGTGGGAAGGGGCAAGAAAGGGAATTGGGATTAAGTTCTACAGCTAATTCCTGTGCTTACGGATGGTGTGATTGCAGGTAAAGTCTTCTACGCCACTGCCCCCGAGAAGTTCACCTTCCAAGAAGCTTTTGACAAATGCCGCAGTTTGGGAGCCCGTTTGGCCACCACAGGAGAGCTGTACTTAGCCTGGAAGGAAGGCATGGACATGTGCAGCGCAGGCTGGCTGGCCGATCGCAGCGTCCGCTACCCCATTACCAGAGCACGGCCCAACTGCGGGGGAAACCTGGTGGGCGTGCGGACAGTGTACCTGTACATCAACCAGACGGGGTACCCTCACCCTGACTCTCGCTACGATGCCATCTGCTATACTGGTGAGTGTATCAGGGCTGTGGGACTCAGCAAAGTGTCTCTACACAGCAGCAAGCAGGAGCTTCCTGGCCAGAGAGAACCTCTTGCTTCTTTAGTTGTTTTTTTTTCAAAGGAGGGGAAAGCAGGTTTGGCAAAGGACTTAGTCCCCCGTTCACGTTCAGGTAGGAGGCAGCAGATCCAGAAAGAGCACAGATGCCTGACCTGTACGGGGGGCTCTGAGGAGGTGGGTGTAACACAGCCCACTTCCTCCCACACCTTCCAGCTTTGGTAGCTCTCCTGGAGACATACAGGAGAGCTCAGATGCGTCATGTTCAAGACTTTGAATGCTGGAGACAGAAAAGAAGGTGAAAAGGATCAGGTCTGACCCTGAACACGTGTACAATGCTGTGATGTGGCACAGACACGTGCCTGACTCCACGCTGGGATAAATCAGAGACTGCAGCAGCCTCTGGCAATCAGAAATGGGGCAAAATTACACCTAGGAAGTCGAGAGCATCCCAGCTACTCCCCCTCTCTTCTAACTGCTCACTTCTCCCTGCAGCAAGAAGGGGCAGAGCACAGTGGTATACGGTCTGTTCAGGGCAGCCAGAGGCTGACAGTCAAATAGGATTGCCAGCTTTAAAAAAATAACAAAGCTTTAAAAAAATAATAACAATGCTCTAAAATACATTTTGAAACCCCTTTGATACAGACCTACTGTGCCCAGATGTGTGCATGATCAGTGTGTCAGGAGGCCCTGTAAAACCTCCCAGACCCCTTGGGGGTATCCGGGTATGTGGCCAGGCTGAAGACTGGTCCAGCAAGCCGTGGCCTGCTGGTTATCTCAGGGTATGCATCTGCACCTGTTGAGTACAGCCAGCCCTTCTCTGAACATCTCTATCTGATTATCTGAACACCTTGAAGTCTGAGACGTTCTGGCTAAAACGAATTACCAGGGAAATGGAGTTGGAAATAACTCGAGCAGGGAAAGCAATATTAGGAGAAAAGCCTGATGGTGTCTTATCATTTATCCTCCGCAGCTCAGCCCTGCCTTGCTGTGTATCTAAGATGTCCCATCCCTCCCACGCCTGCCCAGTTTTGCTTTATGCTACTCTTTAAACTACCATCCTCTCTGTAGGCTGACCTGCTCAGCGGCATGTTAAGCATGTTCTCCTACACCCAAGGGATGTGACTTGAGCAGAAAAGTGATTTGAGAAGGGAAAGGTGGGAGTTTGGGTATATTCGGCTCAGCAAGTGGCCTTGGCTGTCCTGGTGGTGGGGTTAGCATGCTCCTGTGTGATGAGCTCTTAAGTCACGCCCTGGGCAAAGCAGGAGGAGATCGCGATCCTGGTGAGACTTCACTGAGTGTGAGGATCCAGCTGTCTTTCTCTCACAGCTCAGACCTGCTGTGGAGGTTATCCAAGCTCCCCTACTCCCTTCCGACCACCTTAAATTCCTTGCAGCCGGCACTAGAGGTCAGTGCAGACTTGGATATGAGCACGGTGTTCCCGGGAAGGAGAGCTGGGAGAGCAGGCAAAGCCTCCTCTGACTTACCAGCTGTCGAGCATGCGGTGGCTCGTTGCTTCTGACTCATGAACGTGCCCTCAGTGCTGAGGTGTTGTAAAGAGCCATAGCAGAGGAAGGAAAGCCTTTTCTTTTACCAGACCGTCACGATTTCCCTGCTTCTCTCCGAGTCAGCGAACACCCAGCTTGCTAGCCTGACCACATCCTCTCTGATTGCTGCTTTGTCTCCTGATGCAGGGGACGACGTCGAAACCCTAGTCCCAGGGCAGTTCTTCGATGAGACAAGAATTGAGCTGGGCAGTGGTTTCACTGTCCAGACTGTTACCCAGACTGAAGTGGAGCTGCCTCTGCCACGCAATGCCACAGAGGAGGAGGCCCGTGGCAGCATCGCCACCCTGGAGCCCATCGAGGTCACACCCACTGCCACCGAGCTGTACGAGGGCTTCACTGTCCTGCCCGATCGCTTTGCCACTGGTGGCACAGTAGAGACAGCTGCCCCAGAGGAGGAGAACGTGACCATGGCGGGTGTTACAAGGGTGTGGGCTGTACCCGAAGAGGTCACCACCGTAGCTTTAGGCACTGCCATCATCACTGAAACAGCAGAGGTGAGCTCGGTGGAAGAGATCACTGGGGTGACCGCCACACCAGGACTAGAGCCTACCTCGGCGTTCACAGTGGAAGACCAGCTCGTACAAGTGACAGCAGTCCCTGGTGTTGGTCTCCTCCCTGAGCAGCCCATCTCCCCCACGGGTAAGTCACCAGGACTCCGAGAAGCCTGAAGATCAGTTTCTCTCAGAGCTAATAATTTAGCTGAAAACAGCCCGAGCTTCTGCCATCGCAGGGGGCGTCCATGTCCCTGGAGGTGCGCAGGCCTGTTTGGGGTCATGGACAGGCTGAGTGCCTCTACTATCGTAGGACGGGAGGTTTGAGGAGGAGGATGTGAGCCACCCCGTGATGCGCTAAGGGCTCAGCTGGCTGATGGTTGGGGCTGCAGTGGTCACTGCATGTGCATGTGCATCTGTCTCCAGGAAAGGGGAAAGCCAAGTAGGAATACCCTAGAGGAGGCTAAAGAGATCCCCAGAACATCACCCTTGATGCAGCAGAGCTCAATGAATGAGGCATCTCTATTAAGTGGATTTGACAGGCACTGGTCCTTGCACTGTCATTGGGAAGGCCCTTTCTGTGGAGGGGAGGCCCCATATCTGCTGTCTTACCACGGCTGCTCTTCCCCCAGGTGTGGTGTTTCATTACCGTGCCGCCACCAGCAGATACGCCTTCTCCTTCGTCCAAGCCCAGCAGGCCTGCCTGGAGAACAACGCAGTTATCGCCACCCCCGAACAGCTCCAGGCTGCCTACGAGGCTGGCTTTGACCAGTGCGATGCCGGCTGGCTGCGGGACCAGACAGTCAGGTAAAACTATAGTGACTTGGGCAAGACACCTCCCAAAAGGACAATTCAGCCAGGAAACTGAGGCTTTACTCTGGTCTGTCCTGCTGTGTTGCTCATCAGCATTTAAAGCCTTCCTGAGCTAAGGCTGTCTCCAGCCATGATGCTCTAGTAGCAAATAGACCTTTTCTCCTCAACCTGTCCTACCCGTTTCCTACCCTGTGTATTCATCCTGCAGCAGTGAGCTACCCTGACAGGTAGGAAGGGCGGAGGACACTTTGTATTCATTACACCAAGATTGAAGTGGACTTGTTCCAAGTCACGCTGGGGTCTCTGAACACCTCTAATGGTGAAGTGTTCATGTCCTGCTCCCAAGGACATGGCGGTTCTTCAGTCCAGAGTACATAAGGCTGACCTTGGGTTACCGCCTCTCTTCTTCTTTTGGTAGGTATCCCATTGTGAATCCCCGAAATAACTGCGTAGGAGACAAAGAGAATTCTCCAGGTGTGCGGTCGTACGGCATGCGCCCAGCCTCGGAGACCTACGATGTGTACTGCTACATTGACAGGCTCAAGGGTACGTGCCCTCCTTTCCTCTGGCCACAGCTGTGGAGTAAAGATCTGCTTCACCACATCTGTGTGTGTGTGGTGGGATGCAGGGACTCACGCCTGCTTCCTCTCCCATCCCTCAGGTGACGTGTTCTTCGCAACCCAGCCAGAGCAGTTCACCTTCCCAGAAGCTCAGCAGTACTGCGAGAGCCAAAATGCCACGCTGGCCTCTGTTGGCCAACTCCACGCTGCCTGGAAGCAGGGCCTGGACAGATGCTATGCTGGCTGGTTAGCCGACGGCAGCCTCCGCTACCCCATTGTGAGCCCCCGTCCCGGTTGCGGTGGGGATGCGCCCGGTGTGAGAACTGTCTACCAGCACTACAACCAGACAGGTTTTCCTGACCCGCTGTCCCGACATCACGCCTTCTGCTTCAGAGGTACCCTTCCACCCGTTGCAGGGCATGTAGACCTGTCTCCTCAGGAAAAGGGAATTCGTGAGGGAGGCTGAGAACACTGAGGTGTTGGTTTGGGCAAAGCACTTCACCAGCATCTTGGACTGTGAATTTTTTTAAACTTCCTCCAATACCTTTCTGTTCCAGCTCTGCCACCTGTGGAGGAGGAGGGGGTCACCTCGTTCCTTGAAGAAGATGTGCTGGCAACCCAAGTGATCCCTGGAGTGGAGGGAATACCTTCTGGGGAGGAGGTGACCGTGGAGACAGAGTTTGCCACTCACCCTGAGAATCAGACAGCCTGGGGGACAGAGGTTTTTCCAACCGATGTGTCACTGCTCTCAGGTGAGTCAGAACTTCCCTGTTTCCTGGGTCATGCTTGGCTTGTGTTGTAGGGTTGGCACCCCTCCAAAATAAATGGTCTGTGTCCTTGCTGAACAGGACTCCCTCTAAATCTAGATGACTATCGCCATATTTGCAAAGTCTGAGGCTGCGCACACATGAGGAGCTACACGTGTACATTATTGAACTCTTGTCTAGGACTGATGTAATGACCAGCAGACCAGAACTGACAGAGCACCTTACAAAATTTGCTGCTGTGTATCTGGGGTGGGGAAGGCAGACTAGAAACAGATGTCAGGCCATGCCTTTTAGGGAGGACAGAGCTGCAGTGTGGTTAGAGCAGCACCAAACTTTTTCTCTTCCACTTGTTGTCTCTGAGGAAGCAGTAGCTTGGTTTTGGCACCTGGGAATTGGTGTCACTGTTGCCATCCTCCCATGTCAGATTATATATACTGTTAGTTTCCCAGAGACATTTAATTTACAGTTGTCAAAGTTATAATGTTCATTAGCACATATGAAGGGACCAAATTATTTCTGCAAGCACATAGGGCTTTGTGCCTTTATCCCAAAGGTATCAGTTTGAAGGTAAAGTCAGTTCAGGAAATCATTAATGCCTTCTTTAAAACACTTTAGTAAATAATTTTCCTATCCCTCCCTTTGTTTGCTCTTTCTTTTCCAGTGAGTCCTTCTGCTTTTCCTCCAGCTACTGTAATACCAGAGGAAACAAGCACCAATGTGTCCATCAGCGAAGTGTCAGAAGTGACTGAATCTGGGGAACATCAAGTCAGTGGAGAACCTTTGGCATCAGGGTGGATATTAGGAGTCCCAGATACAAGCGGAGAACCAACTTCTGGAGGTTTTGAACTTAGTGGAGAACACTCAGGGGTTGGAGAAAGTGGATTACCATCAGTAGACCTACATACTAGTGGCTTACCATCAGTAGATCTACATAGCAGTGGCTTTCTACCTGGAGAAAGTGGGCTACCCTCAGGGGACCTGAGTGGCATGCCTTCTGGCTTCGTTGACATCAGTGGCTTACCTTCTGCAGAGGAAGATGTACTCGTGTCTACTTCAAGGATACCAGAAATCAGTGGGATGCCATCTGGAGTGGAAAGCAGCGGCCTGCCTTCCGGATTTAGTGGAGAAATCTCTGGCACTGAGATAGTCAGTGGTATTTCATCTGGAGAGGAAAGTGGACTCACCTCTGGCTCTCCCACAGTCTCCCTTGTGGATACCACATTGGTGGAAGTTGTAACGACAGTGCCAGAATGGCGAGAGGAGGGCAAAGGATCCATTGGAATCAGCGGAGAAGGAGATCTGTCAGGGTTCCCATCCACTGAGTGGGACACCAGCGGCAGAACCCAAGGGTTGCCCTCAGGGACTGAGCTCACTGGGGAGCCTTCTGGGGTGCCTGAGGTCAGTGGGGAGCCTTCTGGGGTGCCTGAGCTCAGCGGGGAGCCTTCTGGGGTGCCTGAGCTCAGCAGGGAGCCTTCAGGAGTACCTGAGCTCAGCGGGGAGCCCTCAGGACTGGATGGCAGTGGAGAACCATCTGGAACATATGAGGTCAGCGTCTTGGTGGATGTAAGTGGCCCTACTTCTAGTATCGATGGAAGTGGTGAGGCCTCAGGCATTACCTTTGTAGATGCCAGTCTGGAGGAAGTGACAACAACCCCTGAAATTACTGGGGCAGAAGCAAAAGAAATTTTGGAAATCAGTGGATTGCCTTCAGGAGGTGGAGATGTATCAGGAATGATATCTGGGAGTTTAGACACAAGTGGTGAGCCTTCTGGGCATGTAGACTTTGGTGGGACTGTTTCTGGAGTGCTCGAGATCAGCGGACATCCGAGTGGAGTTATTGACAGCAGTGGAGAAGTCTCTGGAGTTGATGCCACCAGTGGCCTGCTGTCTGGAGAGGAAAGCGGACTCACCTCTGGCTTTCCCACAGTCTCTGTTGTGGATACCACTTTGGTGGAAGTTGTAACACAGACATCAGTTGTGCAGGAGGTGGGAGAAGGGCCATCTGGCATGATAGAAATCAGTGGATTTCCTTCTGGAGACAGAGGACTATCTGGAGAAGGGTCTGCAGCTGTGGAGACTAGTGGGCTTTCTTCAGAGACAGGAGACTTCAGTGGAGAACCATCTGGAATCCCATACATCAGTGGAGACATTTCTGGAACCACAGATCTAAGTGGACAATCTTCAGCATTGACTGATATTAGTGGGGAGGCCTCGGGGCTTCCAGAAGTCACTTTAGTCACTTCTCGTTTAGTAGAAGTTGTGACAAGACCAACAGTATCACAGGAATTGGGTGGGGAAACCGCTGTCACATTTCCCTACGATTTGGGGCCAAGTGGTGAGGCCTCTACATCTGGTGAACTAAGTGGGGAAACATCTGCATTGCCAGAAAGTGGTACAGGAACATCAACAGCTTATGAAATCAGTGGTGAAACATCTGCATTTCCTGAAACGAGCATAGAAACATCAACAATTCAAGAAATTAGTGGAGAAACATCTGGCTCTCCTGAAATTATCATAGGAACATCCACAAGTCAAGAAGCCAGGGGCGAAACATCTGGCTATCCTGAAATTATCATAGAAACATCCACAAGTCACGAAGTAAGTGGCGAAACCTCTGCATTCCCTGAAAGTAGCACAGAAACATCCACAAGTCAAGACATCAGTGGGGAAACGTCTGCATTTCCTGAAATTAGAATAGAAACATCCACAAGTCAAGACATCAGTGGGGAAACGTCTGCATTTCCTGAAATTAGAATAGAAACATTCACAAGTCAAGAGGCCAGAGGTGAAACGTCTGCTTTTCCTGAAATTAGCATAGAAACGTCCACAGTCCATGAAACCAGTGGAGAAACGTCTGCTTTTCCTGAAATTAGCATAGAAACTTCCACAGTCCATGAAATTAGTGGAGAAAGTTCTGCATTTCCCGAAATTAGAATAGAAACATCCACAAGTCAAGAAGCCAGGGGTGAAACATCTGCCTATCCCGAAATCTTCATAGAAACATCCACAGTCCATGAAACCAGTGGGGAAACATCTGCATTTCCCGAAATCAGCATAGAAACTTCCACAGTCCACGAAATCAGTGGGGAAACATCTGCATTCCCTGAGATTAGTATAGAAACTTCAACAGTCCATGAAATCAGTGGGGAAACATCTGCATTTCCTGAAATTAGAATAGAAACATCCACAAGTGAAGAAGGCCGAGGTGAAACATCTGCATTTCCCGAGATTAGCATAGAAACTTCTACAGTCCATGAAATTAGTGGAGAAACATCTGCATTCCCTGGTATTAGTATAGAAGCACCCACAAGTCAAGAAGCCAGGGGTGAAACATCTGCCTATCCCGAAATTAGCATAGAAACATCCACTGTTCAAGAATTAAGTGGGGAAACCTCTGCATTTCCTGAAATTAGAATAGAAACATCCACGAGTCAAGAAGCCCAGGGTGAAACATCTGTATTTCTTGAAACTAGCATAGAAGCATCCGCAGTCCATGAAAACAGAGGGGAAGCATCCACATTTCCTGCTGCTAACATCGAAACAGCTGCCACATCTTTGGCCAGTGGTGAGCCCTCTGGTGCTCCCAAGGAGAAGGAAATTCCTGCCGCAACATCTGGAGCTGTGACACACTCAATCACAGGCGTTTCAGGGGAAACTTCTGTCCCAGACATTGTAATTAGTACCAGTAGACCAGATGTTGAACCAACACAAGGACCCAGCAAGCATGAAGAAGCTCAGCTCGAAACAGAGCCTACCCCTCCTGCAGTGTCAGGACAAGAGACAGAGACAGCTGTTGTTCTAGACAATCCCCACCTGCTTGCCACCACTACTGCTGCCCTGCCTCAAGTCTCGCAAGAAGCAATAGATGCATTAGGACCCACTACAGAAGGTACTGTGTCTTCTCGTATGGAAGGGAATGCGCTGGGAAGGGGAAGGGAGGGGGCATAGCTGTCATTTTTTTGCTTCTCCTATAGCAGAAAACATTAACACAGAAGCAGACTTGAGCAGAACACTATTGATTGTGGTGGGAAGCCATAAACATGTGAGGTTTTTCACAGGTCATGTTCAATAGCTTCCGTCTTAACAGATGATAATCTATGTTCAGGCAGGTAATGTAATTACTCTGCCACCATAACTGCATCCCCAGAAGACTCCCGGCCATCCCTCCTGCCTGCCAATGGTAATTACATGCCCCAGGCAGGAGCAGCAGAGGACCAGTTCAAGAGAAGCACCAGGAGATACCTATCTGGCCTTCCCCAACTGCACCATAGCAGTAGGCGTCAGTCAGTCCCCTGAATCACTGTTCCTGGTGGACACAGCTGCAGCCCAGCTGTGATGAGCAGCACAGTGGAGCTGGCATCTGCCAGGAACATGATGGAGGCATCATCTGCTTGTGCCCCCCAGGGCGCCCAGATCATCACTGAGACATAGATGACCGTGCCCCTTTGTGCTGCCAGAGGTGGGGGCTCAAAAAAGACTATTCTGTGAATGGTCCTTGAGAGCCACTCTGACCAGGTCCCTGGGTGTGATACAGCTGGGGAAGGCACTAGGGCCACTCTGAAAATGCTCTAAGCCATTGCTATAATCTAGAGAAAACAACAATTTTTTTTCTTTTCATGTGGAAATAAGAGCAAAACCAGCTCCACCCGCCAGAGACTTCCACCCTGTCTAGTGGATGCAGCTGAGAAGTTGGATAAGATGGGCTGCAAGTCTCTGTCCTGCTTTGTTTCTCTTTCCGTGATGTGTTGACTTGCTGCCTGTATCCCTGAGCATTTCACAGTGCTCGCTCCGGGAGGGGAGGCTGGCCCTCAGCAGCTTCGCAGCGCTGAGGGGTAAGAGACAAAGCAAGCCAGCTGGAGACAAAATTCTCTGCTCTCAGTGCTGGCTGCGCTGAGTGCAATGTCTGCACCAGGCAAACCGCTCCGATTCCCTGGGCACACAGCATGGCCACCCCTCTGGTCTGTGTCTCGCACTGCTCTCGGCGGCTGGAATGGGCTAAATGTGTGAGGCAACGCTCAGAGCATTGCTACCTTTTGTCATCTCCGCTGATAAATGCCCTTCCTTCCACCCCGCCCCTTTTTGGTGTTTTAGCTCTCTGTCTTTGGTAGGATCCCTTGCTGCCGAGTATAAACAGACACAATATTTAAATCTGAGTAACCCTTTACGGTGAAAACAGTTGGCTAGCTTCCTGACGAGCATCCCCCAAGACCCACGTGCCATGGAGGCATTAGGATACTGAAGAAAATGAGCTGGGATGTTGTTGTGCTTGCTGGTGGCTGCTTCTTGGCCGAGGGAGGAGTCCAGTCCCAGTAACACAGTATGTCACACAACATCCCTGGCCATGGCTTGCTGTCACTTTGCTGGAATCAGTAGCAGGCTCTGGGTGACAGGCCCCATTTGAAAACCATCAGTGCTTGTGCTGTTGTAGGAAGGTCCTATATATGCTCTGTTCTCAATGGGCCACATATTCTTGTAGAACATGTTGCTTAAGTATTGTGCAAAAGGTATGTGCAAAGAGATTTGTTCAGTTCCTTCCAGCAAAAATAATATTACTTCCACCCCCTTCCCACATTACCTCCTGAACTGCTTCTTTTGGGTTAATTTCCACCATTCAGCAGAGGTAGCTCTGGACTCAGCAAGGGTCCGTAAGTGCAGGGTTTTGTGAAGCCCAGTCTGGTTTCTAACATCATTTCTATCCCCAAAGTGCTTCAAATGAGTCACTGCATTTCCCTCTGCGTCACTCCTCTCCCTCTGAGGAAACAGGTAATCACAAACCTTTGTTCAGACCTGCTCATGACACGCTGAGGCCCCATCCGTCTCTGCTGAGCAGTTGCACAGAAGCTGGGTGAGGGCAAGTCAATGGGGTTCTTCTCACAGCACCGGTCCAGCCTGGCACGGTGTCCGGGGCTTGGCAGGCTGCTGCAGGAGGTAAGCACCCCAACACGCCCCTTGCACACCTAAGGGGCTCTGCTTTTAGGCCATGCCCACTGCCACGTCCAAGCCTGAAGACAAAACCGAGCCAGCAAAGGCAGGGCTGAGGGGAAGGAAGGAAACTAGCCAGTGAGGCTCAGCAAAAAAAAAAAAAAAAAAAAAAAAAAAAAATGTTGGCCCAAAAGTATGGTTTTATTTCACTGCTTTTTCTTTTTATAAATTACCCACAAGGCGATTGCCAGATTCTTCAGAGTATTTGTTAGCCAACATTCTTGTGAAGTATTCTGAAGGAAAACCATGTGTTCAGCAGCTCATGTGTGAAGAAGCTTGAAAAATGTTCTGAAATTGGAACAAGTTTTGTACTTGCAAGTCACAGAGATGATGATGTAGCAGCTGGGTGTTCTTAGCAGGTGACGGGGAGAGGTAAGCGACAACTGCATGAAGTTGAATTGTAGACTCTTTATAAACTACAGATAGACTTGAGTACAAGTGCATGGCTTGTGCTCCCACCAGGGAAGATATTCGAGGGTGAAACGTCTCTTTTTGTTGGTAAGCTTCTTTACTACCATGTCCCTAGAGGGTTAAATTCAGTCCTGGTCAGGGTCTGAAGAAAGATCATCCAGGTGGCAAGAAAGTATATTGACCATGGACTAGCAACACCCCTGCAACAAGGCAAACTTCTTCTAGAGAATTCAAGCAAAGTGATGACAAAAGAAGGGGGAAGCAAGAAAAATAATCACAGATTTCCTTCTTTGGGTCATTACTCTTTACGGTGCTCTGGGAATTGTGTGCATAGAAAGTCTACAGGGTAGAACCAGAGGCTGGAACACAAAACGCTGTTTCCCATGTTGTGGCTGCCGCCTTCTTCTACCTGAAGCTTCCCAGTCCTGAAATTCAGCTTTTGCAAGATGATCAGTTCTAACATCCGGGTCTTGTAGGCACAGAGTTTGTAGGATATAGTGGACGCCCGTAAGCGCAATTAATTTTGGCTGACATTAAAGCATGGGTGAAGCTAGTTCAGCTTACCAAAGGAGGTTAGAGTGAGGAGCAGGGAAGGACGTGGCTGTTGCCCTCTTATCCTGTCATTGAAGGGTTCCGCTCAGCTCCAGCCATGTTTTTAGTTGGATGATTGAAGAAGAATGATGGTTTTCTGCTTTGCCATAGCCTCTACTTCTCTCTCAAATCCAGAGCCAGAGGCATCAGAAGACTAAAGATTAACGCTTGGAGTGCCAGTATTTTTTAGCATTTAACCAAATTGAAGGCCACACACGCACATGTCTTTAGTCTGCAGATTGATGCCTCCGAGACGATGGGAACCCAACAAGCTTGAAGAAATAGGCTTGGAATTGTCCACAGGCTTGGCTTCTTCATCCAGAGTTTTGCCAGCTCAGCAGGTCTTTTTGCTTCTGGTAATATTTGAAGGCAAATAATTATTAGCTGAAAAAAGCCTGCTGGCGCTTCAGTGAAAGGCTGTGGTTTGGAGCACTCTGACCAGTCAGTGACCTAAAAACTTCACTCACGTACGAAGGAAAAAAGAGAAATGTGCTGAAATGGCAGCTATTTATGTGAAGTTTTGCTTGCTGGTGAAATCAGTTCATGAAGCCTGCTGCCTATGGCCCCAACACAGCTGAAGGTTAGAATCCAAAGGAGGGAAAGTTTTGATGGGCTTTCCTCACTCTTCATGCCCTGAAAGTCCAAGAGATGGAGTTTTGTTCATCCAGAGAAGATCAACCCAAATTTTAAAAGTCTAGAAAACATCCTCCTGACTGATAATGTTCCACTTAATGTGAAATGAAGAGTGTGTGCTCATGAAGGAGATGGACGTGGCTGGCTGAGAGACAAACGAAAGCACAGGCTATGTGAGGCTGACCAGATGATCTGATATGTCCTGGATATACTGTCTACATTGCATTAAAAGTTTATTAGCTTAATTAGAACATTTCTCTGAAGAGTCAACCTACAGTCCTGGACCACTGTCATGTATATGTCAGCCTATTTCTAGACATAGTATTTTGGAGGCAGAAATGTCCCAATTCCCTGAGCTTTCCTGAGCTATCCTTCCACAAGAGCCTTGGACAAATCAAAGGTCTCAGCAGATCAACAGGTTCTCCTGGAAATTTGCTATTCTCTGGATGAGTACAGCTTTTTAAGGCTGTAGCATCTGCCCCTTCTGCTGTGTGGAGGCTCTGGTTTAATTAACATAGTTAATTATTTTAATGACTTCATTGTTCATCGTAAGTGGCTATGTGACGTTTGATGCTAGCATTTTACTTAAAATGTCAAAGAACTGTTTCCTCCGATTCTTCCTAGTCTTTTCTTGCAGAACTCAGCCTAAAATTGCTCCAATGTTTTTCTTCACTATTTGAGCTGTCAGATCAGCAGTTCCAACTTCCCAGGAGTCTTTGAAAAGCAAATTTAATTTGTAGCTGTATTTTTTTTTCCTCAGTCTCTAGAAGATAATTATCTAGCTGGTCCCTCAGTCCCTGTTTGGATAATTGCAGTTACGAGGAGGCCTATAAAGAAAGGGCAAGGGACACAACAGGAACCCTTGGACATCCTGAAAATGCCTTGCCTGTCTGTCTAACCTTTTCCTCTTTGCAGAACAACAACAGGAGTTTAAATCCTAGCGTATTTCTAAACCAGTTGCTCCCAGCTTCAGGAGAACCGTACAGTTTGCTCAGGGTTCGGGTGATAGCATCCTCTCTGTACATAAGCTGCTTCTCCTCGGTAGCTGTGTTAAGCACAAGGCTGACCTTGTTTAATGGGTGTTCTTGCTCATCTTCCACGCAGGCTGCCATTGAGAGAATTGCACAGCCTGTATTGTTCTAAAAAGTGTTAGCACTGCTTCTAGTATTGTCTTCTTAGCTTGGGATGAAGGATTTTAAAAGCATTTCCTCCTCACCACTGACACTGCGTGTGCACTTCTGTGTGCCATTTGCCTCCTGAGCAAAACCGATCTATTTCTCTTTCATTTCTAAAGGATTTCTCTTTCCAGTTTCCATGATCTAGTACAGTAAATTGTTTTCAAAGGCATTGGGAGAATACTTGTGCTTAGTTGCACCAAAACAAAATAGTTCCAACTAAATATAGTATGTATCTGGCAATGTAACAGAAATCTTAGGAAGAAAACGGCAGAACGACTTCGAAGTTTGCGTTGTAGCTATGTAACTCCCCTTGCGTTCTCCGGCCAACAGTTTACATCTTCCAGATGCAAGACCTTTTTACATTGGATATTTTGTTTTAATTCGTTTTGGAGTTGTTGGGTTCTTTTAATCTGTAAGTTAGACCTTGGCTCCTGTTAGTAGCAAAAAATAGAAGCCGTTTTGACAAAGATTTGACTAATCTTTTGCAACTTCTGGGCAATATTAACTGCAGTATGAATCGTTTTCTAGAGCTGCCAATTCTGCGTTATGCTCAAGAAGTGAGTTAATAGTATGTTCTCAACGGGCTTCCTATTCTAGGCGTTTTCTGCCCTGTCTTTTTTTTAGAGCTGAGGCTCTTGAAAGACAAGGGCTGTCTCTGCTCTGCATCCCCTGCCACATCGCCTGTCCTTTGTTAGTGCTGGGCAGTAATAGCAGCAGTCTTGTCTTCTTGGCAGTTGATAAGCACACGAGCTGCCTCTCACAGCAGAGCTGATTTCTTGAATGACTGCTCACCCAAGCAAGTAAATAACTCGCCTCTGTGTAGGGTCCCTGAGTGTCGAGGTACCTGGCAGCCAGCAAGGTGGAAGCGGGCGTTTGCCCCGTGCTGAGCAGAGCTGGCCGCAGGCTTTTCAGCTGGGGGATTTACTAACCTCATTGAGCTCTAAACTCAGTGGACACCTTTATGGTATATAAAAGGTTCTGAAGAAAATAGTCAAGTGTTATGTCATAGATAGGGGGTTTTTTGGTTTTGTATTTTTTTTTACTGGATTTCTTGTCTCATGTAATTCCTGTGACTTTGATGCAGTGTCCTAGAGACACACACAAACCAACTTGCCAGGGTTTTCCAGAGAGAGCACCACTGAAAATTTTAACATTTAGAACTTGCTTTTCTAAAAAACCTCCAAGACCTGGCTTTTCTGGGAGGACTAGCATCAGCAGTGCTTCCTCCAACCCAGCAGGTAGGTTTGAGTTTCCTGATATGAGCTTGGTGAGGTGATTCTACCTCAGATGGAGATAGGGTCAGTCCCCCAACAGCCCAGTGGGCCGAAGAGGAAAGAAAACCTGTCTGTGTCTCACTTGTATTTGTTGCCTGGTTTTCCAACACTACACCCTTTCTCTATGTGTCATATATAAAAGTGTATCTCTGTATGGAGAGATATATAACATATATATTGTATGCAGAGATTTGTTTTTACAGCGTATCTAATATATGCAATCATATTATATGCAATATCTGTAAAAGGCAATTCTGTTCCAGTGTTACTTCCCAGCTAGAAATTTGTAGCAATGACCTTGTACGTGTGTGCCTGCTCTCTCCTCCTCCAAGACCAGGGATGGCAACTCACAGCAGGTCTCCTGCACCTCAGAAGAGATCTTGGACACGCAAAGTTTTAGCCCACATGGCCGAAGACAGCTGAAGGCTCATTAATCCCTGCTAATGTTCTGCTTCAGCTCTCACACGTGCTTTGCTCCCACTTCTGCAGCACGCTTTCCGCTTCATGGAGCCTAACGGACAAAGGAGAGCATGGCCTTACTTGTTCAGTTGGTGCCCTCTGGAACCAACACGGGCTTCTGCTGCCACTGCTGTTGGGAAGCCAAGGGGCCTCTAGAGATGTAATCACCCCTCAGGATACCTCATTTTCCTTTATGCTATCTATCTTCTCAGAGCTCCAAGTGTGACTAATAAGCAATAGCCCACCAAGTTCGGCTCCTCTCTTCTATTAGGCCTATGACTCCCATTTTGTTCTGGAAAGTCTCAAAATATTGGTGTCATGGAAATAGGAATTCTCTTCATGTTGCAGTGACCAAAGAAATCCAGAAAGCATTCATGTTTGGAAGGGCAATCCAGAAGAAAATACTCCTTCTGTCAGAAAAGGACTGCAAAGCTGGAGTGAAAGGTTCATCAGCCGTGGAGGAATAAGAGCATTGCTCACAGTGATACAGCCTCAAATAAAGATGGCAATCTTCATGCTCCAAAGCACGAACAGATTTACCATCCAAGATCAGAAGGAATTTTCTCTCCATTCAGTTCAAATAAAGATGGCAATCTTCGTGCTCCAAAGCACGAACAGATTTACCACCCAAGATCAGAAGGAATTTTCTCTCCATTCAGGCACATTACAGAACAGTCAACTTTTCATTGACACGTCAGACATTGGCCACTGAGTGACTAGACAGCCACATCGCGTATAACATGCATCTGCTCTCATATTTCAGGGGACACTGAGCAGCTGGGCCATTGTTCTGCAGGGAGACGGTATCTGACCAAACATAATCCAGTCAGAAGATGAACACAGACCCTGGGGAGTCACTGCTCTACTTTGGTATTTCCAAAGCCAGCACATTTATCACCCTTGAATGTCTCCTCACTAACCTCTCTGATGCACAAGAAGAGCACAGAGTGTTGATCAGCACTTTTAAAGCCTCACTTTTCTTCTGAATGTGAAAGAGAAACATCTCGCATGAGGATCTAACCAGCCATCATTTAACCTAACCTGCGTGGATGTATTCCCACTTCCTTCCTTAGCCTTCCTCCTTGTTTCTGAGTTGAACAGCTCTGAAATCTTTCCATTCTGAATGACTCTCCTTCTGATTCCGAAGCTCTATAAGCAGGATTAAGGCTCAGTCTGAAGAGATACGGGGAGAAGAGATTTTACTTTCAGCACTTCCTGCATTTTACAATGTGCAGGTACAAACCATCTACCTTCAGAGCATCTATGCTTCTTTCCTTCTGCACCAAGATATCAGGGGATGGAAGGCCACCAAACGATGGCATTTACAACCCAGGCTTGTGCTTGTGCAAGTTGAGAAACATTGTAGAATAGGGTGCCGAACTCTTCCCATACCAACTTCTCTTTTCACCTCCAGAAAAGCAAAAATGATCTTAAGGGCTAATCTATCTAGATGGGAAACTAAGAGTGGTTTCCTCCACCAAGACGGAACCCACAGCTGGAAAAGAGGTACCAGCTTCTTCCAGCCCCATCACAAACAAGAGAGCGCAGAGTGGGGACAGATCTGGAGAAAATGGCACTGCACTTCAGTATTCTTCATCGAGGAAGAAGACCCATATCTAGGCCTAAGATCCTCAAAGGGAAAAAGCTGAGGGTCTCTGAAGCACGTTTGAACTCACTTCTTCTCTTCCCTGCACTTCCTTCATCTTCACTGAGTAGATATTTCTTGCTCTGGAACTTCATCTAAATTGTGGTTAGGAATAAACTAGTAGTGAGCACTGGCAACCAGGAAAGCCAGTTAGGAGACAGAGATCTGTTTCAGGATGTTTCTTTCACTTATGAGAATTCCATGTTCGTCCTCATAGACCCACAGCTGGTGGAGACACAGCAAGCTGGCATCAGGCATGATGCATCAGGCAGAGACAGCGGACCAGGAAGAGTTACCACAGCTGTCAAAGACACTGAGTGTTGGATACATCTTGCTGAGCTTGTACCGATAGCTTCAGAGTGCTGTTCAACCACCAACTGACTGAAAAACAGTGTCTGCCTTGTAGGGGGGTTGGGTCTCTTGCCCTCATCCTTCCATCAGCAGCAGTGGCAGTATGTCTTAAAATCAGACCCTAGCAACTACCAAGTTCCCCCAACAACTGCTATTCCCTCCTAAACAAGCAAGGAAACAAGCTGGTGCAGTTGTCTGCTCAGAGCCCTAATGGAAGCCCTTGATTTCTTGCAGACACTGATGAGTGCCACTCAAGCCCCTGTCTGAATGGAGCTACCTGCGTTGATGGCATCGACGCTTTCAAATGCTTATGCCTTCCCAGCTACGGAGGGGACCTGTGTGAGATTGGTACGGCCTTCCTGGCTTCAGCTCATCTTACTAACTGCTGCACTACCTTGTTCCTGCCCTACCCCCCAGAAAAGTTATCACAGTGCTCCCATCAGTCCTGCCCTCGTCTCAGTAAGCTAACCTTTAAAAGCAGCTTAAAATACACTAGGCAAAAGCTTTGAGACTTTTGCTTACATATTTTGATTAGTTTGTTCATCACAGCACCAAGCTCTCTAAGATTCCTAAGCACGAGCTTCTGGTGTCTTCTTCAACTTCCTCTTTTTTTGAAGTTTCTTTAGTGAAGCTCCATAAAGATGGTAACAATGTTGATCACAGAAGTCGCTGTCTCTTTCTGTCAAGGGTCCTTCCGTTCCCCTGTAACAGCAGGGAAACATCTGACTACATCTTCACCCCAGGCAAACTTGCTCTGCTAGACTGGAGTTTCAAGGAAAGACGCTTCAGCTGAACCATGAAAAATGATTGTGTTTCTCTCTGTGAAGATGCAGCTGAGAGAAGCCTCGGTCACCCCTGGAATCTCCACCGATTTGACACAGCGTGACATTTTTCCATCTCTTCAACGTGGCTTCCTGTGGCAAAATCAGCAGGGAATGTATATCTTTGAGAAAACATGAAGTGACCTATTTTTCCACCAAATTTAGGTACTCTGACCTGCACTAATACTTCTTTTTGTTTGTACAAGGAAAGAAAATAGTTGTGGGGTTTTTTTTCTTAAACCTGATGGAAGTCCAAACCTTCATCAGCTTAGCTGAGGGGAAGTTCACCTACCTTGCTCAAACAAAAGAGAAATACGGTTACAGTGTCTTCTTCACCTTGGCACAAGTGATGATAATACAGATCGGATTTTCTCCTCCCCTTTCTCTGCGTATCTCTTTCTGCTTCCAATATGGACATATGGAGTAGACCACAAGAAGGCAGCTCAGGATCACTGGGCAGGAATTGTGCTGCCTTAACATCACTTTTCTAACCAGTCCCTGATTTACCCATGCCTGCTACCTGTTGCTGAAGATCTCTGTAATCCAACAAAAGACATTCTACCCTGCGGCTACTTATGATCTTCTTTGGTCCAAGCCAGGCTTGATTTCCTCTCTTCTCTGGTTTATGGGCTCGTGATGCCTGGGGGCTATAGCCCGGGAGAGGCAAGAGGAAGCCAGTGCCTTGAATTCAGTGGAGAATGTAAATCTTCATTATCCCCATGAGGCAAGACCATCCTTTCTGTCGGTCTCCAAGAAGAGCAGGACACTATAGGTGAGCTCTGCCATCTGTGCACACAGCCTGTCCTTCTTGTCACCATGACAGTGTCCCCTCCAGAGAACAAAGTTTTTGTCGTTCTTTTCTGAGATGATTGCTGTCACATGTCCCTACAAGTAACAGCTATGTAAGAAAGAATGGCCTTTCTCCTTGGAAATGTTCTGTTAAGGTTCTGTACCATGTGCTGTCCCATCCCCAAGCCATGATGACAAGGAGTTATATTTGAGCTGCTGGAAAAAAGTCTTAAATCTCAAGACAGAGCATATTTTCTGTTCCCCTTGTGCAAGCGATCTGCCTGCAAAGACCAAGAATCCTTAGAGCTTCAGCTACTTCCAGATAATCCATTCAATCTGTTGCAGAAGGCAGAAAATGTTTTAAATGCCTCTGCTAACTGCCAACTCTTCCAATATCTATGAAGCATCTGCAATCTCCAGCTGGAAGACCACCGGAAGGGTGGATTAGGAGGAATCAGTGTGATGGCAGGTGATAAGTGCTTTGACCTACCAAGTCTAACAAAGAAGAAAGAAACTGCGTACCAAAAACCTTACTGGAAAGGGAGAGAGGCTTGAGGACTCATGAAAGCCAAGAGCAGCAAGTGCCTGAGAAAGGATGGTAGATTGGGCATCTGAAAGGCTGAGATTAAGCACATTTCTTTTTCTGTTTCCTTTGGTCACATGGAGTAGATGTGTGGTGTTGCATTGCATGGGAGCTGTGAAGGTCTTTCCTGGTGGTTTCTCCTCTGCTATTCCATGCGTGGTTTTATTTTTTTTAATTGACGGGTTCAAGTCTTTAGTGTTTTTCATATGGTAAAAGATGTTTTGAAAAGCTGAGAAATTTTTTTACTTCTCTAGCAGCTTCCAAGCTTTTTCCTTGAGACTTCATTTTCTCTCTCTGCCATGGTAAGTTTCTGCCTCCGCCTCTTTCCTTCCATCTTGGTAGGCTTGCTTCTCCTCCAGAGCCCCAGAACCACACCAAGGGATGCAACCACCCAAACCTGGGCTCTCCTCCCCTCTTCCATTCTCAAGATGTACGTGTTGATTCTGGGCATCTGGATTCAGGATTTGGAGTTTCCTCCCAAAGCAAGAAAACTCTACAGGCCAGCACAAGTGGGAAGAGATCAGTTCTTGCTTCATCAGTTCTTCAAAAACAAGAGTCCAGAACATGACACGGATTTAACTGATGAGGATTAAGTTTATATCACATAAGTTTTCTAGTAGCATTGGTCACATTACTGCAAATGTGGGGTCTTCATCACAGGCTCCCCTCTCTGTGTGTGTCTTGGGCACCTCCTAATAACTTTCCCTGGCACTTCCCACAGGCAGCAGTGTCAGGGTTTGCTTTTTAGTGGAAGTGATTATGTGTTTTCCCATGCCATGACAGCACGAGCTGCTAAGAGGTGAGTTGGAAGGCTTCCAGACCCATGCACCAACTCCTTTCCATCCCTCCTTTGTGTGTTTCAGACCTGGAAAACTGTGAGGAAGGCTGGACCAAGTTCCAGGGCCACTGTTATAGGCACTTTGAAGAGAGGGAGACTTGGATGGATGCAGAGAACAGATGCCGACAACACCAAGCCCACCTGAGCAGTATCATCACCCCAGAGGAGCAAGAATTTGTGAACAGTGAGTGCTGAGGGCAGCCTGAGATTGGGCAGGGGTCCCTCTGTTAGACTCTGAGTCTATGGGCAGATTTATCTCAAATGACATAAACCCCACAATTTCTCCCACTGCTGTTCAGATATTTCCTCACGAGGCCTCACCCTTGCATGGGAGAGGAAGAACCGTCCAGCCACGAGACAGAAGAGGGCTATTTCTCGGCTAGGACAGATCTTCACTCTTAGCATGTTGCTGATGTGGCTTGATCACAAGATGTTCACTTGATGCCACAAGCACAGTGACCCATGCCAACGTGGGTGGATCCATGCTCCTGGCGTGGGTGGATCCATGCTCCTTGCATGGGTGGGAAGGGAGATGGACAAGCATGATGTGGAGGATGTGGAGAAAAAAAGACATCTGGGGCTAGTGACTAGGAACGAGCTGAATGACTCAGATGTTCCAGGGCCAGAGACAGCTGAGATGGCAAAGGAACACTTCCAACAAGGTGTAGGGGAACCATGACTCACTTTTCTCTTCCCCTCCAAATCTTCTAGGCCACGCACAGGTCTACCAGTGGATCGGCCTCAGTGACAGAGCTGTGGAGAACGACTTCCGCTGGTCCGATGGGCACTCCCTGGTGAGCCCGCAGTGTGGCGTGGGCAGGCACTGGCTTTTGGAGGGAGGAGGAGGTTCCCCTTGGCTTGGAAGATCCATGTACTGAGTGGTTGGGTTGGGCATTGAGTGGAGACAGCCTTAAACTTTGTAAGGCTCATGGTTTTCCCAAGTCTCTAGTGAAACTGGTCAGTTAAGCTCCTGGGCACCATTGCGACAGAAATAATCTCTGTAGTAGCAGTGCTGGCAACCCATGGTCTCCTCTAGTGAGATGCATGAGGGAAGCAGCAGCAAGGATGAAAGAGGGAGTGGGAGAGGGAAGGACTCAGCCTTAGACAAAAACTTTCCTCTCTCGGCAGCAATTTGAGAACTGGCGGCCTGGCCAACCTGACAACTTCTTCGCGGCGGGTGAGGACTGCGTTGTGATGATCTGGCACGAGCAAGGCGAATGGAACGATGTTCCCTGCAACTATCACCTCCCTTTCACCTGCAAGAAAGGAACAGGTCAGCACCCTGCACTGCACCACCGAGGATGGGGGGGGCTCAGGCAATGGCCATGGAGCTGGACTGGAGGCCCCAGTGAATATGAACTTTTTATCACCCTTTCGCAAAGGGTGGTCAAAGAGGTGGAAGAAATCAGCAATAAAGGTTGGCCAGGGCTCTAGTAGAAAGTTTTGCAAGACCTTGAAAACAAATAAGACAAGCCGCCCAGGATGGGATTTCATGTCCCCGGGCAGAGCCATACCCTGGCTGCAGCATCACTCCTGCACACCAGCTCCATGCCCTCCCATGAGCACAAGCGGCTGTCATGATGCCCAGCTCTCGCTGCCTCTCCAGGTGGCAGGAATGGAGGCTTCGAGGCAAACCACTGCATAATTTCAAGGGTCATCACAGAATTTCCACATCCTGCTGCCCCCGAATGTTGTGGACAGAGGCAATCACAAAGGGATTTAAGGTTTTATGCACAGGAGAAGAGGAGTGATGAGGTTGTGCATGCTTGGCCTGTGCCAGGCGGGCAGGAGCTGCCTGCCTGTGAGCTGCCCACTCAGACAGGCAAGACATTTTGATCTCCCCATGTCTCTTCCCATCTCCTGCAGTGGCCTGTGGGGACCCCCCAGCGGTCGAGAACGCCAGGACCTTCGGCCGGAAGAAGGACCGCTACGAAATAAACTCCATGGTGCGGTACCAGTGCAACCAAGGCTACATCCAGCGCCATGTGCCCACAATTCGGTGCCAGCCCGACGGGCAGTGGGAGGAGCCGCGGATATCCTGCGTAAACCGTACGTCTCAGCCCCTTTCCCTTTGAGTTGGGGCTGATGCATCCCTGCAGCTGGGAGAAGGATCTGGGAATGAGGGGAGCATCATCTTAGGGTATAGGTTAGCTCCAAGCCAGGCAGAAGGTGACATCATGGTCCCATTTACTTGTTGAGAGCTCCCCCATGATGGGTCCATGGGAGCTGGCATCTTCTTGGGCAGGTGTGAACCATGGGGGCTGGCTGGCTGGGCAGCCCAGGTCATTTCTGCCCTGGAGGGTCCTCCACCTAGGCAGGGTAGGGGCAGCTCCGGAGCCAAGAAAACGGTAGCAAGGAGCTTAGCAAAGGCCCAGGCAACTTATAGAAAGGAAAGGAAAAAAAATGACTTCTGAAAGGGGGAGTTTTGGCACCACCTGCATCAGCAGAGAGAATAGAAGGGGGGAACTGTGGTCCCCCAGAGCCCTTCCTCAGCATTCCCCTTCCCTGGGAGCGGACAGGAGCCCTGCAGCAGAGCTGAGCCAAGGGACAGGGCTGGGCTCCTAATCCTTCTCCTGTCAGGCTTCCAGCTGACGGCAGCCAGCCCTCTCCCACTGGTGTCCCAGCCCACTCCCAGGCCTGCCTACACCCCTATCCCATCCCTGCTTGCCTGCAGCTTCCCAGTAATTCCATCAGTTTTGGCCAAATCTCATCTGTCCTGTGGCCTCCTTGCCAGGTTCTGGTCCAGCTGGGCAATTCCAGCTACAGCAACAGTCCAACAGCCAGGGAAAGTTGATACAGGCTTAAGGGACAAACCTCCGCCCCAGGGAGGAGATGGGAAAAGGAGGGATAAAGGTGTCCAAGGGCAGCCGTGTAGTGCAGACCAAGCTCCTGATCCCCTTGGTTTTGCCACGGACCCAGAGAGCTGTAGG
>NW_010387735.1:112476-113104 GCF_000710305.1 Buceros rhinoceros silvestris
GGGTATAAAGGTGTCCAAGGGCAGCCGTGTAGTGCAGACCAAGCTGCTGATCCCCTTGGTTCTGCCACGGACCCAGAGAGCTGCAGGCTGTTCCTGGCATGGACCGACCGCCAGCGATCAAGAGACCTAGGCTGTTCCCAAGCAGCTTTTGCAGCTTCCACCAAAACCCTCCTGCAATTAGCACACTGGAGCAGTGCCAGATTCCGCAGAGACTGGCAGCAACGTTCAGGCAGAAACCCTGTCCCTGCCAACCAGACAGGGCTGCTTCCCCTCCTGTGCCCACTGCTGATCCCAAGGGATCAGGGAGGGTCTGGTAGGGCAGCGGGTGAGATGGGGAAGTGATCCCCGTGCCCACGCCATTAGCAGAGCTGCCCTCCTGACCCAGCACAGGGAAGGGACGGGCCCCGCATCCACAGAAAGGATGCTCGTGCCCAGGCTCCTGGTAGGCACCGGGCACCTCCACCCCTGGGTAAAGCAAACCCCAGCTGCGGGGGCGAGAGAAGGGCCGATTGTGCGTGGGCAGGCAGGCTGACGCCAGGGCACACACAGCCGCCCGCCAGGCAGCACTGCCTGCGGCTGCCCGTGGTTGTCCAGGGAGCCAGGGGCCGGGGCGGCCAGAGCGGGACAA
>NW_010387735.1:113275-113562 GCF_000710305.1 Buceros rhinoceros silvestris
ACAAGGTGCCTTTTCTTCTCTTCCCTCTTCCACAGCGTCCAACTACCAGCGCAGGCTATACAAGAGGAGCCCCAGGAGCCAGTCGAGACCCAGCGGCAGAGCCGTGCACAGACCCACCCATTAGAGCGGGGCGAGAGAGACCGAGGGGGAAAGAGAGAAAGAGATTTTTAATGGAACATTTATATTAACAGAGTCGATTTCTTCTTCTTGTTGTTGCTTTTTTGTCATATAAGGAAAAAAAAATTATATTAAAGACAAACCCACCTTTGTGTATATATATATAAAAA
>NW_010387736.1:0-12388 GCF_000710305.1 Buceros rhinoceros silvestris
ATCTTCGTCCACGAAGCCAAGCCATGATAAAGAGAGAACCTAAACCTACAGTTTTTGCGAGTGGGATCCTTTTCTCTGTTGTAGCAGCAGCTCTCTTCTCTGAACCAGATAAATAAATGGTATGCCTGAACAAAATTTGTAAATAGCTTAATTAAAACATCTTAAAGGAAAAAAAAAGAAAAGATCCCATCAGCTATGGTTGCACATCACAGAACTCCAAAAAGGAAATATCTGTTGGAAGACAATATACAACCATCAACGCTCTGGTTAACAGGTTTGTGGTTTGTTACTGGTTTGAACGAGCACCACGACAAGCTGGTGAGAGATTTCCTCACTGCGCTTTTGCTAAACTGAACAGTCGAGGGACTGGAGATTCTATTACCACCATCTGGGTGCAAGTGAGCTGAGCTGTAGTACTCTTCTACCATGTCTCAACTTTGTGGCAGAGCCAGCTTAAGGAATCCCCACTGCCCGCAAACCCCACTCTTTATTCCTGCCCTGCAACTTGTGCCCCTGTCACCTGTCTTGACAAAACTGTGGGACTCCCTGTGCACTGGATCACTAAAAGTATCGGAAGTAGAAATATTTTTTATGTAGATCTTCTTAGTGATCCAGTTTATATCGAACTTATAAATAGTTGCACCAGCACAACTAACAGGATTGGAAACTGGTGAGGGATCAAGAAGGAACTGCCTGACTAGAGCTAGGCAGAAATTTACCATGATGGAATAACATCCTAATTTTTACCAACAGCGGTTTGCTAGTGCATTAGTCATAACAAAGCTTCATTTTCTGAAGTCCGAAGCCACCTCCCAACTCGAAAATGGCTAGTTATTTTCAGGTATCCAGAAACGCAGTGAAATCTGCCTTAGCTTAGGGGAGCAGACAGAAGTTGTCACATAATGACTTACTAATTAAAAAGGAAGAAAACCATACTTAAAAAGATCTGGGAATACCCCTAAGATTGCCTAATAAGGATAATCTCCTGTACATGTTTCGAGGGAGCAGCAAACAAGAGATGGCTGAGAGCCCGTGCCTCTGACTGAAAGTTCCTTGAATTTTTTTGGTTGGTTTTTTTTTTTTTTTTTTTTTTTTTTTTTTTTTTTTTTTTTTTTTAATAGCAATGAAAATCTGTTGGCCTGCCAACATATCACAGAGATGTTTAACAGTTTGTGAAGCTTCAAGTCATATTTAACCAGAGTTCAGAGACTTCAGAAGGGATATAAAAACGTCAGTATCTAGCTTTGAATGAAGAATACAGTCCTAGAGTTCAGGGAGAGGAGATAAACTGCCCTAGTCCAAATACCACGAATGAAACTTACTGACTGCCAGTTTCAGGACTGACAATCACTGTTACTTAACAATGCTATTTATCAGCTTGAACCTAAGTGTATTCTTCTATCTGAAGCATAACAGCTAACCAACTCAAAACCCAAATGAGATGATGTGCCTGACCATCTCCCTCCCCTCCCCCCATCTAACATAACAACAAGTAAATAACTTCAGAAAACATTTGGGAAAATATTGCTGGTTTTCCCTGTCACAGCTTTTATCCCCAGAGCAAAGTCTGCTGGAGAGACTGGCATATGACAGACTAAATGTCTGAGAGATGACTCACTAGCATTCACCTCCTCCCCAAAATTAAACACTGCCTCATGTAAAGATTAAAGTATCCACAGGTACATAAAAATAGGGCATTTTGTGTATAGGTGATTGCTAATATTAGCCAAGTTACTACTTGAAAGGTAAGTGCTCTTGGAACAAATTTAACGCTTCTAGTGTCATCAGTGCAAAGTAGCTATGGGATTGTCTTGAGATGGGTGTGCACTATTTTGCTTTTTGGCTTACAGAAACAAAAATTCCTTGGAACTTACAGATACCGCTGCAAGGGATCACAACACTGTAAGCTACCTTAGTCCCCAAAGATAAATGCTAAACATTAAGAAAACAAAGTATGAATGTTTATCATTACCAAAATCATTGCAGTAGCCTGGAAGTACCTACAGGCAGCTTTGAATTAAGTTATGTTTCTTAGTTCATTTTTGGAGAAGAAAGAATGAATGTTCAGAAGGAAGAAGAAAGAGGGATGGGTAAACTAAGAAAAAAACCCAATTTCTCACCTGTATTTTTATTTTTGTTAATGTTTTCCCTGAAGAGTACTTTTCAAACCAGCAAGGAATTCTAATTAATCTGAAACGTGGAGTTATGAATGCCTTTGTTTTAGTTTGATGACGCAGACATCATTGCGGTTGCGTTCTGGATAGCAAAGATCCTTCCAGCTAAGCACCATCTGGTTATACATTCTATTTGCTGCTGTGGCTTTTCAGAGACTGAGCATCATGCCAAAGTGGTCACGTCAATTAAAATAAATTTTTTAGTACAGCACTGCAACTCTTAAGCACACATAAAATTAGACAGAAAGCAGACCTCACATACTGAATCAGAAGGATCTCTCCCACAGTTACAGTACATTAAATTAATGGCAAGTTTAAGTAATAGACATATTTAAATTTTGGAATACATTTCCAAATACCACTATGTACAAAGCTCTTAGGCTATGTATCCACCCACGTCATGAACGCCATGCAATGGTATTATTGACAGAGAGATCAGGAAGTCTTTGGAGTTGACCTTTGCAAGCCTGAATTGTTTCCCAG
Organism: Buceros rhinoceros silvestris; assembly: GCF_000710305.1. Lineage (NCBI taxonomy): Eukaryota > Metazoa > Chordata > Aves > Bucerotiformes > Bucerotidae > Buceros > Buceros rhinoceros. The sequence continues at coordinate 2,658 of NW_010387736.1, forward strand.
CCCAAGAGTTCTTAAGAGAAGAATAGGGCAGGGAAGAAAATAAAAAACTGTTTAGGAAATGCAGTGGTGTCTATATGGAATGTGGCTTGCCTCTGTGCTCATTCCCTACAGGCTCTGCTGGTAATTACTGAATACTGCTAAGCAGTCCTTTCACCTATTCAGCTCCTGCTTGGGATTCTTGCTGCAAAATCTATGAGATTAGAAATAGTTACTGGCAGCTTCAGGACAGCTGCTTTTTCCCCTGCCAGTTCCATTTTTACATACAAAACCATATGCAGTGGAGCACTGCAACAGAAATATTTTCCCAGTGTGGTCTCTGTGGCATTAAATGGAAAATATGTTCCAGAATTGGCACCTCTACTGAGCATCACTACAGCAATGAGGATATCCGATCTAGTATATAAAGAGATCACAGGAGAGCTCAGTGATTTTAATTCTCAGAGTTCCCACTCTGGCTGCAGTAAGAACTTTCTCCACGTGTATGACCAAGACGTTCAGATGTAACGCATGGTTTGGGAAATACAACATGAAGTACTTCTCATAGACACAACTTTTTGAAACCATGCAGCATCCACACCCTCTGAATCCTTCAGACATTACAGAGGCTTCCCCCCTCCTTGTAATTGCTTTTTGAAAGACTTAGATGATTTTAAAAAGCAGTCTCACACTCTTGAAAGGCTTCATACACATGGCAGAAATAGTAGATGTCAAATCAGGTGCAGCATACCATGCATTTTGTGGTATGCAAAGACAAGGATCATGGTAAGATGGGGGACTAAAGGCTTTTCTTTCAGTGCCATAAGCATCAGTTTTCTTGTAACAGCAAGAAATACTTAATCTTTTTTTTGAACCTCCATTATAATTGTAAGGTTTTGCATAGCTCATTTAAATAGTTTAAATGACACGAGGTTAAGAACAGGAAAGGCTTTCACCAAAGGTGGTTAGTCCTTTTCAAAGATTTCATATTATTTGAAGCTTACTTTTACTGCATTCTTTTACCTTGGCTGCTTCCCAAGTGGGTATAAGCTAATTAAATAGGATTTTGACCCTTTAACCTTCTCTATAAACCGCAACTTTACCTAACTCTATTTAAATAAATCAGATAAAAAAACAATCATGTAGCAGAATATGTATTTTTACAGCTGCGGAAAAAACAAACATGTCTGTTAAGGTTATTTTTAAGTACTTAGTAGTCAAAGCAACAGCCAAGATTCACGGATGAATTTAATTAAAACAAATCTGGGTGGGCACATAAATTCATTTACGATGCCTTTCCTCAAAGCGTAATTTCTCTAGCGTTACTGAACAGCACTGCACTACTGTAAGTCCTCATTTGTTTGTGGCAACTGAAGTTCAACCCACCTGATAAGCTTGTATTTGTTTTATGAGTCATGTAAGGTGTAGCTAGTCACTGTGAAAAACTTCATATACAAGGCTGAAAATTGTTACAGGAAAGGAGAGAAAAAAAGAGCAAAAAAGAGATGGGCAGATGATAACAATACAGGACAATACCCATCATTTCTGTAACAGGCATGCTCTGGGTCCTATTACCAAAAGAAGCAGAAATAGATGAACCAGGAGACCACCTCACTGCTCACCACAAACACATAGTGGGGCTTTCTGTATATCATTAGCACTTTTCACCCTGAAATATAGGCTTCTGAATATAAATACCACCTATTATCTCAGATTATGAGACCCTTCCAAAAAATGACAGCACCTTTTAATTTCATCCAGAAACAAAATACAATTTAAGTATGAAAGATGGTAACAGGTATGAAGAAATGAGTAACTAGCCCACTTATAAAGAAGAACAAAGTATTAAGTTGCCTCTTTGTACCTAAGTGATGTGTTCAGGTCTCCACATGGGCAGTGACCAAGACACTGCTACCAGTCTGAGCACTGTCACATCAAATCACACCCAGCAGGGACTTCATAAACTGAGTTCATCACTGAATGGAATCTTTCCAGAACGTCGGCCTTTGGTATATTACATTAATAGTGATACTATCTAACTGCCTTACTGGAGCATTATGTTCCAATTTTGCAGTCATCTGGTGATAAGTACACACCTATTGAAGAATGTTAGATTTTAATCATTGATTGGGACTTATTTGCCTGTTTCCTGACACTTCTCTCAACCCATCATCGCTGAACTAACAGCAGGAAGATGACAACAACAGGGATGTCATGCACAAGAAGCTCCCCCCCACAGCGTGAGCAGAGAGGTACAGGCACAGGTGGGGAGGCAGACCTGCACACCGACTCCTGTCTTCTGAGGTGCAGCTGATTTCAGTAAAAGTGCTTAGGTTTTTTCTAAGAGCGTCATGCATCATGTTTTGTTCACCTTAAACTACCTTAGGTCACACACAGGCTGCGATAACAGATTAATAGGAATAAACTCTTTTTCTCAATTTTTCACATTGCATGGAAGTGGATCATTCTTTCACCAACGTGGTTTCTCTGCCCCTCTTCACTATCCCCAAAACAAAGGTTTCTAAAGTAAGGTCTAGCAGTAAAGCATGTTCAAAGTTAAAAAAAAAAAAAAAAGAAAAAAAGAAAAAATATATAAAAGGCACTGGAAGTTCTGGTAATTATAATAAATAGTTTAAAGGCATGCCAACAGCCTGTAACTCTCCCTCCTCAGGACATTTTTATCCCTACAAGTAATAACCAACAATAACGGTACTGTAAACTCAGAGAGATACATACTTTGTGCTTTGAAAGGGCTTTGCACAGAGATATTTTAATTATTTTCCTTATATAGTAAGTGGAGGATGAAAAAGAGATTTCTGAAATAAGAAATGTTATTGTTAACTCACTAATCACAGCTGAGGGACTTAAGGGCAGTCTGGTTTCTGAAATTTCTTTGAGCTTATTTTACAGAATTGCCTAAGTTAGTGGTATCCCCGTCACATGAATTTCAATACAAGGCACCAAAACTTCCTTTATGCAGAAGTAAAATAGATCACATTGGATGCTGAACTCATAGCCTGGAAAGTTTTAGAACACTAATATTTGACACAGGGAATTTTTATTAATTTAAAGAATTTAATTTTTCATTTGTGAATGCCTATTTATGAGATGATTGAGTTTAAAGTTGATGTATAACACACATGCTACATTATTTATTTTTCAAACATAAAATACTTATCCCTGCTGTTCTGAGAAACTACTAACCCTTAAGAGTCAAAGCAAGGGCTTGATTTCTCTCCTTTGATTCTGAGAGCCCCACAGATGAGGGAGTTATGAGCTTCCCTGTTTTGCTTCTTGACCTTCAACATTCTTATGGCTTGGGACCAGTGGAGTAGCTGGGGACAAACTGGGTATTGACACATAGGTAGAGCTACCAAGGGGACCTCAGGGAAAAAGCCAAGGCAATGGCCAAGGAGCCCAGCACGGCAGAGCAGACCGGGAGGGCAGTCTGCAGCTGAGGCCAGGCGACTACACAGCTACAAACTATGAGGTCTCACAGCAGAAGCTGCTATAATATGGAAATAGATTCTTACCCTCCAGGCCCATATGTCATCACACCAAGCTAAGCTGAAGCTGCCAGCTAAAATGGGCAATTTCACATGAACTTGGCAGGGTGACTGCCAACACAGAGCTTGTTTTCCACTGGTGCCACCCACTCTGCTAATCCAATTCTGCCTCCTGATTTGCTTTTAAATAATAATGGACACAGCACATGGGAAGGGAAAATGTTCCCAGCAGTTAAGCCAGCATGCAAGCGAGGCTCTTTGCTTTTCACATACCTTGTGCAAACTAGCTCTACATGCAACGTCAAGTGATTAACAGTGGTTAAACGAGAAAGCCAGGATTTGCCATGTTCTCAGCTGTTCAGTCTTTGACCAGGACAGGCAGGCAAACAAAACAGATGGAAGGATAACATGTTGAAAGAGAAAGAACCAACTTTGATAACATTTACCTTTGATAAGGAGAGGGATGGACTCCTCTCCCCATCCTCGCAAATACCATCTTGGGGTTTTGCGGGGGTGGGGAATAGGGGAGTTAAGCAGCACAGCAATATTGAAAATACCTTTCACTTCAAACATCCAGTAATTAGGACAGGCACTATTAAGCATAATCCCATGGCTGACTCCTTTTTGACGAAGAGAGGGGAAACAGGCTGAAGCACCAGTTTAGGGAATAGGGATGTGGCTGTCAAGAAAAGAGGCAGAAGGAGACATGGAGAGGCAGAGGGCGTACACCTAGGAGGCTACGTGTCTTTTCAGCAGTGGCAGGAGAATCTATTATTGCTGGGTCAGACAACATTATCTCCTGTCCAACAAACAGCAGGTAAGCGTGTTTGCACAGTGCCCCATGTTTTCCCTTGCATCAGTGTGACACAGCAGATAATCACCTCCTACTGCTACCTTACAGTGGCCTTACACTGTGGGTTGGAAGATCTGAATGTCACTGACAACACATGTCAATGAAGGTGAAAGAAGGCATCAGTACGATTCCATACACTGAAACATCTTTCTTTCACTTCCTCGGTTTCTGAAAATTTGAGAAATTACAACTCCTGAAAGGAGTTAAAAATGCATGTGCAATATTGCATCTAATCCCTTCTACGTCTGTAGTTAGTCTTTAACATGTGATCATTTTCTTGCCCCACATGAGACCCTTGCCACATTCACTGCTCAAACTATATACTGCTTTTGTAAGTCAAAGAGTTTTATTGAAAATAAGACCCTTGACTCCTTTATTGTGGAAGTGGGAAGGTCTCGAGTAAGTTGAACAGAAGACGAGAAAAAGTAAGAAAGTTTCAGTAGCTGAATGCCTATAAAGTTGCATTTGAGTCCTGTTTCTGCCATAGTTCCTCTGTGATGCTAGAGAGGTTTTAACAGAGCTCCTATGTGATGCTAGAGAAGTTATACTTCCCCCTCCCCCAACACAAATTCACTTGGCAACTCTCATTTTCTGTATAATCCAAGATGGTTCCTGGCTTGGGCTGCTGAGCATTCACTTTGTCAACTGACGTCAATGCAAAACGAAATCCAACCTGAACATACTAAGCCCTAAAAGATGCTAGGAGCTCTACAAAATCAGGCAAGAAAAATGGATTTATTTTTAACAACTGGCATTTTAATAGCTGTCCCTGAGCTCCTAATGTGCAAAATGGACACCTCTGTGTCATCTCAGTTCATGGAGGTACCGTGAAGGTGGCTTCCTACAGTGCTGGCAAGGAGCTAAGATAAAATGCATCACAAAAAGCCTCCATGGAAATTAATGATTCTGTATCTGGTGCAGGCTATGGATGCTGTAGCCACAATGTATAGGATCAAACATTGAATGACGAAGATGAAATATTAACTATCCATCTCTGTTGCCAATCTGTTATCCTCTAAACAAGTGATTTGAGGTCCAAAAGAAATAATAGTATATGGTCCTGCAAATGAAGATGTAGATGAATGCATAAACCACAGGTGGAGGAGATTAAATTTGAAACCTTAATTTTTGTATTTCCTAGCTACTGATTGTATTTGCCACTTCAATGAAGTTCTTGAAGCAGACTTTAGGAGAAGACGGTGTTGCTAAGAACTAATAGTACATCTTTGCAGCTAATCACAAATAGGATGAAGAGACTTGTAATATGAAACATAATGCCTGGCTCAAATTCACTATCAGCTTCTAAGTCTTTCAACTGAAATATTTTGTCTGGTTTGATGTTGCAAGACCCCTGTAACATAATTTGAGACAGCAACCTTTGATAATGCAGGATAACAGATATCCGATTGTGTAAATGCTATAATCTCTGTTTTTCCATCTAATGTAGAGTTTAGCATATGACTTCTAAAAACTGAAAGAATTTCATACCAGCATATGTATTGGCCTGTTCTTTGTACTAATTAAATTAATTTCCTCTTGAGTAATTAAAATACTGGCAGCCAGGAACAGTTGGGGTGACAGCTCAGAGGCTTAAGCACTGAACCATGAACTTTTTTGTTTACTACAATATTAAACTCTTGCTGATGTTACAGGGAATTAAAGAGCATTCTGTTAAAATATTTGTTTCACTGCTGTTCGTGAACGACCGATCTTCTTAAGAAGAGATTTTTGAAGATACAAATGGTATTTCATTTGATACAGTTAACTAAATGTATTATTTGGTTCAAAAACACATGTGTCTAAAGTTGAATCTGAACTTCACATATAAGGGGTCAAAACTCAGAAGGGAGAATTAAGTCAAAGAGTTGCCCAGTAAGTTGCCCAGCCTCAGTTTGGGCGCCATATCTATACTCACAAAAGGGAAAACTTTACACAACGCACAGATCTTCAGCCCAAGCACCTCACCAGTGCTGTTGACACCTTGAAGGACTGGGGCAAGGGACATCGCATCTCTGATCTTCTATTCTAGTGGCTTTCACCAACAGCAAGAGAATTTGCCATACATACAAATAAAGCGTCACGGCAAAGAAACGCACACAGTATATGAATGGGAGATCTAAATAGCCATTCGTACTCCAGTTTCATTTTTCCTTGTAATGTGAGAGTTCTTAAAGTATATAAATTATTTACATTAAAATACACATGCATAGCTCACTACATATACACTGAGACTTTGTGTGCATCTATTTAACTCAAAGCTAATCTCTGAATAAAAGCCCTTTCTGAAAATAGAGATTTATAAAAAGAAACACTGATAAACTTTCGGCTATAGGGACTTCTAGTGGTCACTGCAAAAACAGCATTGCTACACAAAACTTGTGTGATTTTGTGGATCACCCCATAAATCCTCCTCTGTCCCATGCATTTTTCAGCCAAGAAAAACAACATTCTTCGTAAAATTAATGAAAACAAGCTGCTCTTTGCCTACAGAAAAAGATTTTTCTTAATTACATTTTTTGCTTTGAATCATATATCCTGTAGTTTGATTAAATCTCCTTAGAAGTCAACTAAAAAAATTAGATTTTGCAGCGTGAACCTCAAAGGTGGTGTTTACTTGCAGAATATAAACCCACTGTGCCTTTGGAAGCTGATACTTAAAGCAAGAACAAGAGCAAAATGCATGACAGTTTTCATTATTTCCATTATGTCACTGCATAAATACATTTTCAGGGCTTAGAGTTTGCAGAGAAATATGATCTGCCCAACATATTTATTAGAAATAAATGGGCTGTATAAATGAATGTAGATAAAGGAAGAATACTGGAATTCTGGCTAATCCCTTGAGGCAGTAAATCAGGATTTCTAAAGCACTTAATGCAAAATATCTGCATCAAGGGGTTAAATATATAAAATATGAAAAGTCAAAGACAAGAACTAGATTAAAAGGTTACATGGAGACGGTGCTGAAAAAAACTGGAGCCTGCTGCTAACCAGATATCCAACAGACATTTATTTAGGTTCACTGGCTGCAGCAGCCGCTGGCATACTCTGAATGAACTCATACAACAAACAAAAATGAAATTCTAGTGACAGTCTTTGATCATTTTTTAGTACCAAAGCAGAAAATTTCCTTGCAAAAACCAAGCTACGTGGACGTGATTAAGCTAACGTAACTAATTGCCCAAACTGAAAACTAAAAGTGCCAGTTGTCTGTACCCTCACTGCGTCCTTATGGCCTCAGTAGTCCAGATGAGCCCCATATTCTTCCCGGCAGACTAAGTGTAATCCCCAGCAGAGACAGCAGTCAGTGAAAAGACATCACTTATTAATTTAAGCACTAATTGAATCAGTTCCTATTCACCTGAAAATCTCCCTCCTCTCCAGAGTGAAGCCGATCCAAAGAAATAAGTCTTTGCCAGGCCTCAATTGTAATTCTGACTGAAAAACAATTTGCTTCCACTCTGACTCCCAATGCTTTCACATACACAAAAAATCTTCCAAAATCTTGTTTGTACCACTAAAGAAAATCCAATTTTCAAAAAAGCCCCAAAGCCCACCACCCTAACAAACAAAAAATGTACGTATTGCTCACACAAACAGCATGGTCCCTCACATTCTCTCTGCAGCAGATGTATTCCTAATGCGACTGCAGCTATCACCTGTGACCAGCAAGTGTTGGCTCCAAAGCTCAGAGGTGCACTTTGTTTTAAGTTATGAAGCGACAAGACATACCTTGATACATATATATACTTCTGCTTTTATGCACACACATGGATAAAACTGAATTTAATTTTTTACTTCCATATGAAGACTGCAGCCCTGACCCTTTAAGGGACTCTGTAAAGAGACCGGTACCCACACAGAGCTTGTTTGAAGTTGGTGTGTTTCTCCCAGCGGGAGACAGGAAGAGATGGGTATTACTGAGTTAAACTTGTGTATTAGTACTTTCAACATAAATTAAATATTTGCAGCTAAAGCAATAAATACTGAGATACTACTCTGCATTGATACCTTTTAGATCTTTGGGAAGGCAAGTGACCTTGATCCTGCCTCCATCGCTCTAAGCTTAAAAATTTTAAAGGTAATTTAGTCCAGATTGAGATAAAAATTCCTATTTCCCATACTGGCACCTCCAGAAACTTCATTTGCTTCAGTAGGTCTTAATCACATCCCTAAAGGTAAATATTTGTTCAGCTACATTTCTAAATAGGGGTTTATATGAATAGGAGATCAAAAGAGACTTTTCTTTGTATGACACATTACAGTGCTCATCACTTTTGTTCAGCAAGCTCATATCAAATACTATTTCACAAATCAAGGAATACCTTCGAATTCCTACGAAGAGATGCAGAGGTTTAGCTCGTGCACACATCTTCTTCTGTCTGGGACAAGAGTGACAGAATCTACCAAAACCCTGAACATGGGTGATAGGTACTTGTTAGACCTTTGAACCTAGAATTGGTAGTATAAAAGTTAGCTCCAAACACCAAAGGTTTTTTTCCTTTTCCCACCTCCTTGGTAAAGATACACATCTATATTACACTCATCATGAAGTCACTCAAATGAACATTAAACGAACTTCTACCTTATTTCTTGAAAGCACTGGTACCCTAACAATCCATTTTAACAGGTGCCTGCATCTTGTTTTATTTAATGTTATTATGTGCCTGTTGAGAGGGTACTCCACTCGTATCACCTAGATGTTGCCAAATCTTAGCTCAACTGAGCAAGCGTTTTCTCATTTGTTATTTGGCTTCTTGATTATCACTCATGCACAGAAACTGCCAATAAAAATAAAAAAGCCCTGGGAATGGTTAATAGTCTCAAAGATACTATTTTAATGGAAGATACTGATAGAATTAGCTAACAAATCAAAAATATGTGAACTGTGCTCAGTTTGCGCACATTTTATTTCTAAGAATTGGCTATTACTATTATTATAGAGTTGCCAAAATTCATTGTAAAATGGCATTCTTTTGACAACTCAGTGACATTTACAGTTTTACAGTGATATTTAAAAATACTAAATGAAGATCACAGATGAGTACTTACTGGGGAGAAGCAAATAATGGGGAAAAAAGGGACACTTTAATCACTATTTTTATTCATTTCATGAAGCTGTACCTTTACTCTCATGGGTCTGAATGAGTGCAGGAACGTATAGGGAATGTGCTATGACTGCATTGCTAATTTGTCTGGATTTGACCTCTGAGGAACAGTTTGTGTCACCGTGGAGCAAAAGCGGTGGTAAAACATTTGTCTAGATAAAAGACCTCAAGCAGTTAACCTGCTCAGCAGAGGCACCGCAATCGGGCACCAGGATAATGACCTCTACCCAAATGGGGAAGGTACATCAATGTAATACTAAGACAGCAAGACAAAAGATGATGGTAGCT
>NW_010387736.1:12494-48781 GCF_000710305.1 Buceros rhinoceros silvestris
TTAGCAATGATATAACGCTTCATACCCTATGTAAAAGAAATGCCTTAAGAAGTACAATGCCAACCTGTTTTTACCTAGTAATGACTGAAAATTTTAGTATTTAGAAAAAAATAAAAATCAGTTCTTCAGTTGTATTTTACACTCTTGCTTCCATTGTGGTTTACTTTTTCCTAAATAAAAATCCTGATAGAATTCTATATACCATATGTGTAAAAGTTACAATTCAGATGAAATCAGCCTTTCCCATTTGATATATGAATTACCGAATGGCTGTTTTTCTGACTTGAGGTAGTTATGACACTACTCTTAAACCAGAAGAACCTGATGAACCTTGTTTAGCAAGTCAAACCTGTCCTAACAGACAGATTAACTAATTTCTTATGCAGATTATTTATGCCTAGGATACCTTTCATTGTTTACACTGAACTTTTCTTCTTTTTTTTTTTTTAAAAGGAGACAGTGTGTCACATATCCATTATTTTTACCAGGCAGAATGCCTTGAATATTTAGCTACCGCTTTTAGCACCACACAAAAAGTTCTGGGTTTAAACTATTTATTTTTAAAGTAGTTGCATGATCAGACCTGCATGTTTATCTAAAGATCTTTGCTTTATGAAGGAGATTTTAGTCTGTGAGGTTTCCTCTACACATGGTAGGCAGCTGTCAGCAGCAGTGAGCAGGGCGAGGGGTCACTGCAGCTGCTCTGCGAAATCACAGGGTTCCATCAACATCGCAAAAATCCTGCAGAGTGGGAGCTGGGAGACCACGGATTAGAGTACATTGGAGTGTGTATATAAGGTCACATCATGTCTATCAAAGTGATATCAAACTGGTACGCTGCACAATACATGTTACTGTGTTCTGTGTTCAAAGAAAATATAAGGAGAATGGACGTGTGTGTAGCAGACCGCAGTTTAACAGAATTTTACATTGTCCTTTCAAACAGAGGGATTTACTCAGTTCACAAAGACATGTTGAATATGTATATACAGTGGAGCTCTGTTGACTGAGAAAGAACTACATTTCATGAATTCTTCAGGTCAGACAGGAATGAGATCAAAATAATTCTTATTAATTAAATAGTAGAAGAGACTATTAAGAGAAAGCAGATGTTCACATTTCCTGAATCCTACACACTAATAGACATAAATGTCTGTCCTTGTATACACGTCAACAGTTTCCCATAAAATGCTTGTTAGTATCTCCTCATGAAACTTCACTTTTATATAATCAGTAGCATTGTCATCTCAAGATAACCCTAAAATTAGGATAGGCAGGTAGCAAACACATAGTTCTGATTTATGGGTAGACAAAAATCACCTCCAAACCTGCCTGTTTCAGAGAACAGTTATGGGATACTGAGTGCCGTATCTGTCATGTGGTAGACAATCCACAGAAACTAGACATTTGTGATTCTCACTGTTAGGGTGCTTCAGCCAGATGGACAACTATGCTCCCTGACTAAAACAAAACAAAACAAAAAGATACATCATGAGATCTTGCATGAGGAAAGAAGGAAATGGGTAGGGCAACACAGAATTTATTTTGGCTGAAATATGGAACAAATGAGATGACTAGACAGTAAACGATGTCTTGTATTTCTGGCAATCTTGTGCAAGCTGAAAGCTGGTGGAGTTATTCAGACAATGAGGTTTAATCAAACCACATCTGTCTGCAAAGTTAAAAAGTTGATGACAATATAACAATTTTATGCTGTTTCAAAATACTTTCCACAATCTTACAATTACCGGTAGTCACTTTCAGCAGTACAAAACATGAAATGTAGATGTAAAGAATAATGCACTGAGAAAACATTTCGATTATGAACTGTACAGTTGTGAAGTATGAGCTGCTGAAACAACCCAAGTGGTATGATTTGGGCTAAACCCTCACAAATACCTGAACCAACAGGACTCTGTGACCTTCAGAATTCCTCTGAAAAGTTCTGAACTTTTATTGTTTAATCCGATTCTGTGGAGGATCCACCACAGGCATGTGGACCACTTTAAGAATTCCTGACCCTGGCAAAGATTGCAAAGTTGTCAAAACCAGAAGTTACCACCTTAAACAGAAGTAAACTACAAACCTCCTCTCTCCTTACCATAAATACCAACACTCACTTGAACAGAAAGCCCTTTAATCTCTTTGTCGCAAACCTCTTCATGCCTGGCATTCACTTACAGATGTATGTGCAGGTTTTTCTCACAGCAGATTACCATGCTGCCCTCGCCCAGTTGTTACCCAACCTTCCTCGACTCACACATCCTCCATTCACTTGCAGCCATGCTCATCCACCTCTTCCCACACTGAAGCCCTGCCTTCTTAACCACTGGCCCAAATACACCTGAGGTGCCGAGAGGTTTCTAAGCCACCAGAGCTCAGCTTAAAGGAGCTTTGTGTATCTTTGAGTTTCCTAGTTTTGTTTTATTTCAAGCAGAAAGTTTTGATGCTGGATTGTTTCTTCCTGCTTTTCTAGGAAAGGCTTCCCCTTACACTGGACAATCAAGAGTTGGCAAGTTTGAACTGAAAAAATAAATGCAGACAAACACTCCTTTTTATTGGCTGTGCTGAGGTCTCTCTTCAGCTTCACCACCACTGATCTGGGTACAGCCCCCCACTGCTGCAGCTTTTTACAGTGATCATTATTGCTCACATACCAATGCTTCGGTCCCACAAGCAGGAACACCAACACACCTGCTGCCTTAAGTAGTGTACTTAGGATTGGAAAGGATCACACAAGCACTGCTCATCTTAGCCTACATGTCAAATAATACTTCACCTGCTGTACAAATGGTTTCTCAATCTTAACCGAATTATCTTTGTAGATGTCTGAATAAATTAAATGGATTAAGGACAGTTGTGGTAGAAATAATAAAAAGTGGAAAAGTTGCCATGTTTTCAGCCATGTGACTGCCCTTCTAAGCTACAGTCTTGAAAAAAAAATATCTGCAAATGCAACCTGATTTTCATGTAAGGACAAGGTTTTCAGGTTTTTTTTTATTTTTAATGAATTGCAGTCCTAAGGACTGATATTCCTTGGCAAAGAAAAGTTCTGGAGAAAGTAGAAGGGCAAAGAGTCGTAAGACAAACGTATCTGAAAAAAGTTTTTTACAACAATGATGAGAAATTGTGTCAGCCATTTCTCTTTGAAATCCTCTCTCCCACACCCTCTATTACAAAACCATAGCACAGTACATATTTTTCTCTCATCGGTTCCTTCTGCTAGCATTATTCTCAGGTTAGAGATCAGTTTCCTACAGCTCGCAGGGCACAGTGGGAGCTGAGGAGAAGTGACATAGGAAGACAGCCCCAAGTCTGCATACCTGAATTCCCAACTTTCACAATTCCTTCTGTAACTTTACTGGGCATGTGACAGATGACTATTTCCCTTATTTTCTGTGGGATATAGCAATTTTTCCACTGGATAGGTCAGCCAACTAGATAATCAATACATGCAGGCCAACAGGCCCTCAGAGTCATCCTGTAAGCATGGTAATTACATCTGAAACACTCTAATTAACAACACGCACCACTACAAGCTCCACTTAACAAGTGACCAAAGCGATGATTCAGAGCCCTGTGCAAGGATCCCATTTTAGGCTACAGAGCTGGAAGATTGAGAACACTTCAGTAATTCTATTCAGTAATTCTATGTTCAAAAATGTCCTGGCTATAATTACTATGTTATGCTGGTAACATAATTTCATGTATAAATATTAACTCATACTAGAGGAGTAGGGCAAACAGGAGTGAGCTTAAAGTAGTTAGCTCACAATTAGCTCATAATGATTTAATTACTTGGCACATTGTTTTCTTATACAAAGCTCTCATGATTTCTAAAATTACAGAGAGAATTGCTGATTAGGAGTCTCCATGTAAGCCTGGAATTTATGCAATTGTTTCATGTCAAAATACGTAAAACTAAATTGTATACTTACACACATATAGGCCAGGCCTACTGAGATCTTCAGGACAAACATATTTAGGCTTTCAAAACAGAGTACAGCCATTAACAAAATAAGCTCCAGCTGCAAAACAGTCTTTCCTTCGCTTTACAATATATCCAATAATTTAGGCATGTAGCAGAATATTTTCACAGCAATCTTAACATTTGTAAAAGATTTGAAGAGGTTTGTATGCTGCTTACATTTTCTTAATAAAAAGAATAGATTTGGATTTGGTAAAAGTTCTACAAGCACTGGTTACATGAGTAGAAAAAGTAAACCTTTTATTTTATATTCTTTCTAAAGATGTTGATGTTTTCACGCATGTAATAGTTTTTCAGGAAAATCCTTAAACATAATTAAACAATAACAAAGAACCACGCTCTTCATGGTTCCCTTTTTTTTTTTTTTTTTTTGTATTGTCATCTTACGCTTCCCACTGTTTTCCCTATCTGCTCTTCTACTTTGGTAAAAAATACTGCAGCACATCTAGGAGTCAGTAAGGAAAAGATGGTCTTGCAGTGACAAAGCTGCTCTGCAGGCTGAGCGTGAGAGACATGGCCTCCAAGTAATTCAGTCTGAGACTAGGAATGGCAATTCTATGTATGCAAAAATACCTCAGATTTGAGGTCAAACCACTTCACACTGCCAAGAACCAGCAACTGTATGTGGAATTTCCACGTTTTTGTGAATTTCTACATTTTGAAATGGGCTGATCAAATACTTTCAACTGTATGGGTAGGAAATATTAGTATGTATAGAACTCAAGTCACCATCCTTAAAAAACCCTACCCTCAACAGTTGCTGCTTTAGGTTATTTGTGAATTACTTCATTTTCTTACACATTTGAGTTCATGTTGCCCAGTGGGGGTAGTGGCAGGATAAGAGCTAGAGGTGTTTTCTACAGGAATGGGGATGGCAACAAAAAAAGGTAGGTTATGCAAAGACAGCACTGAAATACCATGTGACCAAGTATTTCATATTTACATACCATGTACACGTAATTACCTTTTTTTCTTAAGTATACAAACACAAGCACATTTCCATTTTCACCCATACACTTTAGGCAGACTGAACTGTATAAATACAATAGATCATCTGAAGGCTGTCCACATCCAACAGCTCTATCCACCCCTCGGTGCATGCGTGCATCTCTGCACACAAGTTTTACGCAAAGGTACTCACTCTCAGCCCCTGGGGAGCAAAAGATTTCCTAGCACAGTTCCCTGTCCCTTTTGCCCTGTTACAAAACAAATGCTCGTGACAGCAATAGGAATAATAATTTCCAAAACAAAGGAACTGTTGAAGTCCACAGAACGCAACCTCTCATTTATAAATAAGTGCTATTCAGCATGCAAGTTCTTCCCAGCTAGATAAAGCTTTCTGGTTATTTTTAAAAAACTATTATTTTTTGAAAACAAACTAAATGTCTTAAGTCTGGAAGCAATCAAACTGGATGTGAATGTGAAGTACAACTTCAAAAATGCTTGCAACATAACTCTGGCCTATTGCAGTGTTATTAGAGTCCCAGTTTCTGCTGGAGCTGCAGCCACGAAACTGCACGGGAATCATTGAAGAGCAATCACAAAAATACCCTTTTCTCCATTGTCCCTCAAGCAGCATGGATCAAATAACTGCTGCTCAGCTGCCTATCTTTTAAATAAAAATATTCTTCTTCATTGTACATGTATCAGGGGCAGGCTGGAGGGCGTTTTGCCTCTGGTTTGTTTTTCACACCCCCAGCCGTGGATCACCATCCAGTACCGTTGAGAGAAAGGTTTTGGGATGTTTTACAAACCTCACGTTTTCTTTCAGTACAGAAGAAAGTGTGCCCAGATGAACTTCTTTTCTCTTATTTACACACATAAAAGGCATCAAAGAACAGTAATTACACAGATCCTACAGAAAAGCCGTGAAAGCATGTCAATATTTCACATGAAATTTGGGGTGTTTTCAGGGATGTGCCCTATACTTATGATAGGTATGAACACTTGGTACTGTTGGCTTTGTTCTGTTTTATGCTACTATCCTAAGTATTTTTCAGGGGAAAAAAATTATCCACAAATGTTTTTGTTCTCAAAAACATGTGTTTATTCCCTACAAAACTGGAAGGACTGGGGAAAGCTTAACCCAGTGTAAAGAGGGTCAGAAGAAGACAAGAAACAGAAACAGGTTGGTTTGGAAGTGGATGTGGGAGTAGTTACATGCTCCACTAGAAAACTCCAGATTCAATCTGCGGTAGTTTCTACACCAAAGATTTCTTGGGAGGCAGACTGGGAATACAGTGTTAGATATTTGTGTCATCTTCTGCCCTTCTCCCTACCGCTTGCCAATGGCAACTGTCAGGGACAAAATATGGGCTTTCAGTCTGCCTCAGTATGGATGTTTTCATGTTTGTGGGAGCCTTTAAAACTCTAGTTTGGTAAGCAGATAACCTTGAGGCCCTGAAACTATGCAAGTACTCAGGTAATCCACCTGCCTGCTAAGGTCACTCAGTTACTTTTTGAGAAATGTAGTTCTTAAGCCTAGAACATTATTTTAAAGTTGTAGTGTAGTTATCTACAGGTATTCTTCCGTTATATGTCATGTTTAATTATATATGTTTTGAAGCTAATCCTTAACTTCAATACTTTTTGAACTGCAGCTCATTAACTCCTTGATAGTAACTAGGAAATACCTAATCCTGGGATTTGATTCAGTATCAATATGTGTCCTACAAACTGCATTTTTCTGCAGTGAAACCAAACACTTTATTAAAAGAATGTGCATTTACCACAGTAGATAAAAATGCTCATTTTCAGCACTACACAAACACTGAAACAAACACTGAAAACTGCTCTGATCATCTGTGACAGCCTCTAAATTCACCAGCAAAAAAATCCACCAGCAGTCATTAAATACTGCCTTCTAGCAAGTAACAGATCTCCTTAGATGTCCAACTATCACCTTTCATTAACACAGATGCGACACAGTCCTTTCAGTGTTTATCTAACTGGCTGATGCTTTCCAGTGTAGATGGGAGACTCAAACCACATCCACAGCCAGGGATGCTGGAAGAGCACCACCGTGCAAAGGTGCCTGCACGCTTAGCCACACTCTCAAGAACGTGAAACATTGAAAGCGGAAGACAGAATCAAGACTTAGAAGTAACGTACAAAGTTTGAGTCAATTCTTTTACTTATATGGCAAAGCTGGGAAAGTAGCTTTTTATACAAATTTTCCCCATTATACCTCTTTTTCTCTCTCCCCACCCAGAAAATACTCACACTTATGAGGAGAGCAGAATGAGAATGGTTGAGGCAAATGTTCCTATATATGGAAGAGTCTCTGGGTTAAAGATAGCTCCATATGATGGATGATGTTAAATTCTCATCATGCCCAGACTCCTCGCAGTTACAGTAGTAGAGATTAAGTGATGAAGGAAAAGCCCGCTATTTAACTCCAGGGACTTCCCGACAGGAAAAAATAGTTGAGAAACTGAGAAAGAGTGCGAAATTCCCATCTGTTTCCTCTTGTGATACCATCCATAATGTAAGTCCACATTTTTCAGTGAACCTGATACCTGAGCAAGTATTTTATGTTTTCAGTTAACAGCAAGGTAGAGGTGCCAGATATTTGTCAAAACATGGTACTGTTTTTCATTTGAGAGACCTATCTCCATAGCCAAATGACTGTAAGATCAGTGTTGCACTGCAATCATAATTCAAACCACAAGCCTATAATATGTTGTTCCTACTGCCAACATATAATGTCTGCTGAATATTAAATAAAATGTTCACAGACTTTAACACGATACACAAGCATTTTCCTTAAACGGATAAGGACACCGATAAGCAACGTAACTGCCACTTTTATTGGCAGTCCTGAGGTATGCATCTGAATATTTAATCTTTACAATTGGGTTCTATGCAGACAGGTTTTATCCATCCACTTTGTCATTTTTAAATTAGATGTATTTGCTACAGTAGATATTTCTATGATGTGCTTTTTTCTGTGTTTGGGTTAAAGATTTATCCTCTGATAAAAATGACAACTTATTAAATCTTTATTTTTGTCTTGAGTTCCCGAGCCAAGACATAAAGACATTAAGACATAATGAAGAATAATTCCCCCCTCAAAATACTTTTAACATAAATAAATCTAATAACTAAATTGTAAGCCAAATGGAAGAGCTGAGCATGTATAACCCAACAAGATACAAGTCTGCTCTCACTCCCTGTGCCAGGCTTACACACAGAAACTGGCACAGCTGAGGACCACACTGGTCTGCAGAAGACAGTCTCCTCCTTCTGCTTTCCACCCTGTAGGAAATGAAGAATGGCTGGTTGGTCCACATAGCTGCAAACCCATCGCTTTTGCTCACCTCCTCACCTATCACCAAATCTGCCTCCAAGGCTCTGCGGAAGATGATCCCATGGAGCACAGCTCCTTGGTATACAGGCTGAGGACATCTGGCATGAACTCCTACACTGTGGACTGCTTCTCGCAGTTCAACAGGAGAAGGATGACTCCCTCTACCATATACTTCTTAGTGAGTTGGCAAAGGCTTTCTCTACAAAGATGCCTGCCTCTGAGCTCTACTCAGGACACCAGGTTCGGCAAAAACGGCCCCAGGAGATGTAAAATGCATCTTCCTCTTAGTGGAAGAGAGTGGATCTGCCTGTTGTTACCCCCATGGGTTTCCCTCTGAAAGGGTAATGGGAAGAGAGATTCAGGCTCTGTCAGGGGCTTCAGGGCAGCTCAAGCCCCCACGGGCAATGTCGAATGAGAGCTAAATCAGCATACGCAGCCCCACCCCATTCTTCTCCCTTGCAGCTAGCTCCTATGGTGGTCTTTCCATAGGGGCCTGCAGTGGGGCTGTAAAAACACAGCACAGTAAATTCAGAATGAATATTCAAAGTATGTGTACACGGGCACGCATTCAAGATGTACACTTCACAGCTGGATTTCAAAACTGGCAAAGCCAGAGTGTAAAAAGGATTGAGAATAGTTTTATACGAAACAGTTTTTATCTTGCATGAAGAAACAGTATTTGAAGGGTGAAATAGGACTCAGGAGCTCCTTTTCAAATTCCTACAGCTTCTATCCAGAGTCTTTGTTTCAGCTGTTCTCTCTGCCTCTCCATGAGTAACTTTAAGTATCCCATAAACACACATGGTGGGAGTGAAGGGCAGGATTGAGGAAAAAAATGGGAACAACTTTCACCCTCATCCCAGACAAACGAGGAACGAACCACACAATCGAAATATCAAAACCATTTAGTGAGTAGCTTAATGGCAGAATGACAGAGGCTGACTGTTTCCTAACCACTCTGTAAGCAGATAATAATAATTATTATTATTTAATATGAAGCTAAGTACATTGTACCTAGTTTGGTTACCAGCTGTACAGGTTTCTCAGCCTTTTTAGAGTGGATAAAATAAAAACTTACTATGTGCTAGAAGCTTCTTTCTTTGCTGACAGGAACCAACTACACTTTTGCCCCCTCTTAAACAAACCAGTGTACTTTTCACTCCATAAATCGCATATTACTTCCTTCCTTTACATTTATTTTGAACCAGAAGGAGTCGTTTTTAACAGAACTGCTCTATGGCAGCAAGAGGAAAACAAATCAGAGTGGAAGCTGCATAAGGAAAGTAAATCAAAAGCAATAAAATTGTGGAGATCCAGCAAGCTTTGTGGGGGGAAATGAAGTCGAAGTTGACTGAATCCAGAGCTGGAGAAATATTATGCATGAGAAAAAACCATTAAAAATAGGCCGCACTCTTAACAGACGAGAAGGGAAATGAAGTAATAATTTATAACAAAGATAGGAAAAAACCTGCCAGGTTTGCAAATTTCAAATGAGATGCAAGTTTGAATAACAAGTGATAATGAAACGCAAGCCCACACTCTTTAAGGGTAGAACACCACAGAACAATTTAATTAAAAGGAAAACAATATGGTCTGCAATACAAGATCAGAAATAACATACTGCCTGATGTTTCTGTTCAGCTAACTAGGTGGTTATTTATCTGATAGGGTAAGCAACAAGCTTACTCTAGTGCTTGAAAAATTTTGCATAAAGGTTTGAACTTGACCTGAAAAATATCAGTAATGATGCACATCTTTCCAAGCAAGTATTTTTAACAAATTCTTTCAGCTGACTTTTGAGTGACATGAGTATAAAACAAATGGAAATGTTTGTGGTCAAAAGAACTTCTGCTATGTATGTGTACTTTCTAAAAGTAGCTTTACTTTCAAAAGCAGAATATGGCAAGCATTTACTATAATAAAATATGGCCATTTCCCCCAGATTTCTAAGAATGGTCTTAAAAATATTCACCCAGTTTTGCAGGCCTTCAAAAGAAAAAAAAAAAATTACACCCTGGAAATCTTTTATAACTGTGATATTAAGCAGTGTGATAAAAGTGTAGCTTAGTTTATGTTAAAGGATATTAGCTACAGTATAGGGTATTGCAGAAGGAAAAGGCCTGCAGATTTGCAAATGAGTTTCACACATGATTTATAAATGCAAATGTGAATAGTAGGTGATAACGAAATACAAGCAAGTAAGTACATGATAGATCAGATACCCTGGGGAGATGGGGGGAGCATGCTGCACTAAACGTACTTCTACAAATGTCAGAATTGGACCCAAAGAGCACAAGAAAGCAGCAACTTGATAGAGTGGAATTACAGGAATACAGCATCTGGGTAACACCAAATGACATCTGGAAGGTAAAGGCAGAGTGGGAGAAAACAGAGTTCTGAGTTGTATTAAAAATAAAGGTATCAATCTTAAGTTTGTGTGTTGGGTTAGTGTTTGGCACGGTTTCAGTAGCAGGGGATGGGGCTGCAGGCACGGTCCCTGTAAGAAGCTTCTCGAAAAGCTTCCCCGGCTCCCGTTCGGCCCCACCTCTGGCCAAGGATGAGCCAATTGGCACCTCTGTGAATAAACCTATTGAAGAGGGGAAACCGGTTTAGCAACAACTTTTGTTTTGGGAACTCTCTTTTGTTTTGGAGGGGGTAGGACGGAAGGAGAGACAACCAGGTTGGAGACAACCATGCAGTCACCCAAGTTAGTGAGGAAGAAGTTGGGAAAACACGCTGGAGCAGCCATTTCCCTTCGGCCCATGGCAAGATGGCAGGCTGAGACCTCGCAGTCCTCAGAGATCACCAGTGGAGAAAAGGTCGGTTTGCTGGCTGTGGAGAGGCCTACAGCACAGCAGAGAGTTGTTCCAGCCCACGCTGGAACTGGCAGTTGATCCTGAAACAGGCTGTGACTCTGAGGAAGATTTGCACCTGGGTGGTTTGTTGCTGGGAGAACCGCTGCTGGTGGAAGACCACCATGCTAGCTGGAGGAGTTCATGGAGGACTGGTTCCTGTGGGGGGGATGCCACAGTGCCACAAGGGAGAACTGTGAGGAGTGTTTCCTTGAAGAAGAGTGAGTGGCAGAAACAGCATGTAGCAAATTGGGACTGACTGCAACCCTGCATCGACTGCCCACCCTGAGCTGAGTAGGGGAAAGGAGGTGGCAAAGCTGGGTCCAGGAAGAAGGGGGTGGGGGGACAACATATTTAAGATCCTGTTGTTCTTCTTACTGTCCTGCTCTGATTCAACTGGTGAACTGGTGGTGGTTTTGTTGTTTAAATTAAATTGATTTTGTTTCCCCCAAGTCAACTCTGTTGTTTGCCCGTGGCCATAACTGGTGCATGAGCCCTCCCTGTCCCTTGTCTTGACCCTTAAATCATTTGTTGTATTTTCTCCTACTAAAGTGGCTGCATGGCATTTGGCTGCCAGCTGGGTCTAACCGTGACAGTCTGAAAGAGAGAATACTGGTTACATTGACCACTAAGTTTAGCCAACATTACCAAACCTTACAAAGTCCAAAAAAGACGATGATGTATGTGCAGGAATATTGGCTTAAGTTAATGGATATTCTTAGTTTGCCATGATTAGTAATATAAAGACACACAGAGGAGACACACAGGGAAAACAGAATCAGAGCACAGTAATTCCTCCTGGGGAACCCGGGCAAAGAAAACACCGATAATGAGCTTTTTCACTCAAAAGTACCTTTGGACACATAGCCAAGGTGCCTGCAGATTTCCTTCCATGCAGCAATGACAGACGGAAGGAGCCTTCCTATATTCCTATTGGTTCTGTAGATAACGGCTTAGCTGTTGCTTAGACTGGAGGATCTAAGGTGCACAAAGAAACATTGCAAGCGTCTTGAAGAATTCTGTGGAATTCTTTTTGGGGATGGACTCGGGTCAGGGGAAAAATGCACTCATTATATACAAATTGGCCTGATGATAGGCAGCAAGTGGCATACCTTGATAAGGTTGTTGTCTTACAGAGATTAAAAAAAAAAGAGAGGGTAAAGACAGAAGATAGCTCCATTAACCAAAAAAAAAAAAAAAGGAAAGAAAAATTTGAACTGTTTTATACGGGTCTGCTTATTCCATCTTGGCTTGGCATCACTGCAGTAGCTGTCTGCTGTTTTCCTATTGTTTTTTAAAGCTGCAGTGACTTTTGTGGTGCCATACAGAGGCAGAGTTTGATGGCCTTCCACATTTGTATTTACAGTTTGAGGATTAGTCACACAGAGCTTTATTAAAATGGAAAATATTAACACAGAACACTAATAGAACAATAAAAGAGAAAGAGGTTAAGTATATAAAACTACCTGCAACTTATAATGCCTCATGCAAAGCCTAAGAGTAGATAAAATGAAAAGTCAGAATTGTTGGGCAACTTTGACAACTGAGCTTTTAGGGCAGGCTTCCATGAATTAAAATCACGGATTTGCCTGAAACTGAGCCATGTAAGGGCTGGGCATCTGGACTACTTTTCTTTCATATATGACACGATCTCTACCTAAAGCGGCTAAACCATCTCAGAAAATTTAGTATAATGTTTTAGGTGACACAGAGAAAGATATATTATAAACAATTAAGTGTGAAATGTAAGAATAAGGAAAAAGCAATCCTGAGAATGGATATATGAAATACTTTAAATATCTATACGTAATATATAACAGACTGCCATTAGTGCGAGAGTACCTTGACTACCCAAGATATTCCCAGGATGTTACGAGGGAGGCATTCAGAAAAGGGTATGCATCTTTCAAACAAGCTGGCTGCACCCTGGCTATAACGTTCAAAGGGTTAATTACACAGCTGAGTGTCTGGTCCACTTACTGATAAGCAAAGAATGTTGTAAATTTTTGGATTTATGAATTGCTGGGGTCAGTCAGCATCTTGCACACAACAGAGCCTGTCTAGCTCTATCCTTTACCTGCTGGGCTGGACAATCCTCCTCTCTTCTGGAACCCCGGAGCGCTCTAAGCCGTGTGCTCTGTAACCTTGGCAGCTGGGACTAAGACAATTCTTCATTTTTTGGCAACAGGGCCTCTCTAAATAAAAACTACAGAACCTTGTTAGCCAACAACTAAGCGTGAAATCACAACATTGCAATCCCCTACTCTAAGAGTCAATCGATTTTTTGCATTACAGATTTGTACACTAGGGTCAACAAGAAAAAAAAAACGCATGGAGCAAAATGCACGTAACAGCGGAGAATTACAAAACCTTTTCCAAGTTGTAAGCTTATTTTCATTATAATGATGTGCAGTTTGTAAAAACTATGCTCTTGATATAGTTTTTTAATAAAAATGAAGAAAACCTAGTGGTTAATATTGTCCTTTGAATGCTGGTTTACATTAAACTGCACACAACAAAGTGATCTCTACGGCCTGCACTGACAGATCTTGGTACTACATTCTGTTTGAGATTCAAGAGGTTTACTATTCCTTAAAAAAAAAAAAGACATCATTTTACATTAAGCAGAGAGTAAATGTGACAGGTTTAAACTGCTGCATCTTCTGGGTGATATTTTCATTGCATTAATTAGTAGGAAGGAGGATTAGTTAAAGGCACAGGGCTAAGCTGGTATATTTAAGCTTGAGAATCAGGGCCAATCTGCTCCACAACACAGTTCTCACCCATCTCCAACAAGTTTTCAGCTTAGCATGTATGCGAGACTACCCATTTTCCTGAATGCTTCTGAAAAGTCTGAAGATAGATCCAAACATAACTGGTTACTGGTAACGCAAACGTGGTCACTACAGACAGCTACCAGTTTTACTAGGCAAGCTTTAGCCCATACAATTTTTGATGGCAGGGTAACTACCCCTAACATGAAGCCTAATGATAAATCAGGATAATTTGATAATAAAGTCCATACCTACGTTTTTAAAACCTTCTTTTTGCATAACCAAACATTTGTCAGAAATAATATTTTCTCCTGTATTTGAAGAGAACCATCACTACGTACCATCAAAGACTCTTACTCCCAGGAATTATTCCTGCAATAAGCAAATACTGTCAGATGTGAACCTGTTTCAGACCAGCTGTTACAGTGTGAATTTGACCTCTGTACGCCTGTACATTCTGGGTGGAGAATCACTGTCAATAACACCAACATGAAATAGTGGTCTTCATCTAGAGGGCAGCCATCAAAGAGGGATTTAGAGCAGTAATGAATATAATCCTACAGACCATTTTATCCTATTCAAGTTATTTGCTAAAAGCCCTAAGGTCAAATTCTCTCCTGATATGAACACTCTTGAAAATGGTCACTTTACTATAGGTCTATATTATTAAACTATTTCTTCTACTGGAAGAGCATCCACTCACTTGTCCAAAGGAAGTCACCCATTTCACTGCTGGGTGGGAATTTGCCCCTTTATTTGTAACTTCAGTTCTCAGTCTTTCTTTCTCTCCTAAATCCCAAACAAACCTCTGGCCTTCACCTCTGTCCTACAGAGCTCATAAAGCCAAAATACTTTACCAAGACTGAAAAAAAAAAAGTCACCTTATAATCTACAGAGGACTGAAGTGTCTCTATATTTCAAATGGCTTTTGCAAACTCAACTGTTCTCCATGTTGTCAGTGAAGGGGAGAACTAGCTGTGGACTCAAACTGCAGCAGAAGCAATCAAGGTTGGAAAATCTTTCTTGATATCAAACAGTGAGTGTAGCAAAGCTCTGGAAGAGGCTGCCTGGAAGAGGTGGTGGAATTGTTATTATTGGATGTTTTTAAAAACATCCAATAATAACCAAAAGGTTTGTCAAACATCTGTCAGAATGATACAGATAAGATGATCTTGCCTTGGGGAAGGCAGGATCGACTAGATGACCTCTTGAGGCTCTTCCTGCCCTATTTTCTATGATTCAATGATTCAGCACATAGCTTTGAAACACCCTGGGGCTTGATTCTATTCTCATCTCATGTTATTTTTAAACTGGTGCAACTTCAGTGACTTCAGTAGAGCTTTTCCTCCCTGTCCTGCAGTTAAGCATGAGAAGAATCAGAACTCGCATTTCTTATGCAAATGAAGTCTGGGTTTACTCTCCAAGTGGGCTCCGCAGCTGATTTCCTGAGATGACTGTTTTACCTCTTTAAAGCAAGCAGTATCAGTGATTTAATTAAAACCTTGTATTATTTTAGTAAAAAATCTGAGTCTCATCATATGCAGCAAAGGTGAAAAAATGTTGAGTAGAAACATCCTTTGCAATTTTCAGCAAGTGTCAACTTTTTCTCCCAATTTCTCTTTGTGTACAGTGACAGAGCTTGAGACTGGGAAAAAGTCCACCTCACCTACCAGAGGAAGCCACAGTAGACAACAAAGAGCAAGAAAGGAAACCGCATAACCAATACTATACTACTTAGCAGTACCTCAGAAACAACAGCACGATACAGTACCATTGGCTGCAACATCCTGTAGACAGGGTATTCCAAAAATGTTGGAGACTGGAGGCAGGTTTAGCATGAGAGCTAATAAGCACGGGACCTAATCACATTCCCATCTATCAATGTCCAAGGACAAAGAAATAGATAAAATATGCCAGAAGCCCCCAAAGGTACACAGAATCTAGAATACCGCTTATTTGAAAATGTCAATGCCATTCACATACCACACACAGTCAGCAGATTACAGAGCTGAAAATAGCCAGCAAATCTGTAGTCTGTGTCACGGTAAGTGAAATACCGTTACATTCTGCCAGCTCCAAACAACAGAGGAACCACAGAAAATACAGACCATACTGCCTAATTTGTTCTTTGGCCATCATCAACGTAATCCATAGGTGTTACACATCCATGGATATCATCACTTCTCTTGTGGCATTTCTATAGATACAAAATATCTCAAAAGTCTTTTCTGCTAATTTGATTGTTTTAATTGGATAATAAAAGGTCTCCTCTTTCTTTGAGTGTGAATGACATTCAACACCAAGTAGTAAACGATGCTTTTCGTATATTTCATCTAATCTAAAATAATAAAAAATAGAGAAATGAAACCATCTTCAAAAAAGATTGACTATATATATTTCTACATGCAAGTGGATTTGCACATCCAGAAAATTCGTAAGAATGAAGATTTAAAAACCATCGGTGTTAGACTTCACCAGCTACGTGCTGATCCAGCACTTTCTGAGAAGTCTCAGAAGTCTCCCTGCTAGAAAGCAGATCCTTTATTCTGATTAGTTTCAAAGTGGTTACTCCCTTTCTGTGCTCCCACATCCTAGCAGCAGCTTATGCAGAACTTCATGAAAAAGATGGTGAAGATAGAAATGGAAAAATTCTCATAGGCTGATAACTCCAGTGATAATTGAACCTGGCATATTTCCTCTATTCTGGTCTAACTGGGATTTGAATATTTGTTTCCCTCAAGTAAAGGTTGTGAAATCCCCTGAAACACAAAACTATGATTGAAAAGGTCCCCAGTGTACAAAAGAGATTTCATTTACTTGTGCAGTGCTTTGAGATTTGACTTTTCACTTCGAGAACTTGATTTCCTTGAGATGATGCAAGATTGTATAAAACCCAAAGGAACATGGAAAAGTTTAACTCCCACTTTTGGATTCCTTTCATTAAGAAAATGCTATCTGCAGATTTGGTGGGCGATGGGGGGATGTAATTTCTTGGCTTGAGGACCAGTGAAATATCAGTGCGAGGTTTCAAAATGTGTTCAAGAACATAGTTTATCTATATGCAGAGAAACAATCTTTTGAACCTCTTTAATGCTATATCACTCACATATACCTGTACAGTTTCATGTGACAATAAACTATGCGGCTATGTCTTTTTTTAAGAAGTCCTCCACCAAGCACCCTCCACAGTCTGTCGGATACATGTCTTCCCTGCTTCTGAATTTGAGAGGCTCTTTTGCCCTGTTCCTTCGGTAAGGCCTACCCTGCATCCAAGTTTATCACAAGGTAATTTTCCTTTCTATGCCTTTTCCTCTCACTATAGTTGCTTTTCTCTAATAGATTCATCCCCTTTGTGATGGGTAATGGTAATCAGAGATAGCTGCATGGTATCATGTTAGCTTCCACATGCCTGCTCATTTTGAACTACCCATCTCTTCCATAAATGAATGCATCTTCACTCAAACGGGTTCTTTCTTTTACTTGTTTTTGGTTTTGTCATGGTTTTTTTTCCGGTAATGCTCTATGCATAACTGGCAAGGCTACTTCTCAGCCTGAGTACCAAGCATTCTGGGTGTTTTCTGAGGGAAAATGCCCTGAACTTACCTGAAGCATCCTGAATTTGAAAGCTTTTTAGGATTATCTCACTGGTCAGCTGCCCATCAGATATTCTCAGAGGTAAAGACTGGAATATCTGCAATTATAAAGACTAGACGCAATGGAGCTGATATTTAATTGTGACCCTTAATAATGAGTTAATCACAGGTATGCTTGTACATTCTGTTTTTACTCAAGCTTTGTACAGATATTCCTCTGTTACCGACTTATGGTTCCTGAACCTTTCTAAAACGGCCTCACTCACTGTGTCCTGGTTCAGAGGATCAAGTCCAATATAGTTAAAATAGTGCATACAGCCCATTTAACATCTGGGCTACCTTGTCTGCTGTAGATATAGGGACATTTCTGACAGCATTCTCAAGAAATGGACTGATTTCTTCCCATCAGCCACCTCTCCTGCTCATGACAGCAGTTGGGCAGCATCAGCCTAGAGGCTTGGACCTTGACTTCTTTCATCAAACGAGATGAGGAAATGAGTAAAGTCTTTCACATTGGGGACCTAGAAGCAGTATTTTCTAGTCCAAAAAAGTGCTTCATGTGGTTATATTTTTGTCACACTGCTCAAATAATTAGTTAAGAAAGTTCCATAAATGCTAGTTATTTACTTCTGTCTCAGTTTTTAGTTCTTCATCATAACGTGAATTCTGCTAGTGATATGCATTCATGGGGTTGTCTGCAATTGTGCATTAATCAGCATTTCTCCTAAAGCAATATTCTTTTTATCTACATGGTATTTTCCTATCTGTCTGCATAAGGCACCTAGAGTTTCTTACAAGAGATACAGCAATTCAATAATTACTCAAGACTCCCATCTACGAATTAATACGATCGGGGCATTTAAGTATCATTGAACAGGCAAGAATGAATGGCAAATGGAAAAGCCATCCAGTTACCTGGTTAAAAGCAGATTGTATGCAGAGGTGGGTAGCAGTCTGCAAAGCTGAACGCATGGCCTGAAATCTTTACGTGAAAGAATAGTATTTAAAGTATGATTGCATAGCACTTGGCAAAACTAAATTTAGCCTTATTCTGAGCTAGGGAAGCCAAATCTTAAGATAAATGTAAAATAACGAGACTGCTCTTCCATAATACAGAGAACACACTCCTGCAGAAAGCCCAAAAGTTCTAGAGATAAAATAAGTAAAATTTTGAAATGCTGCGATGTCAAAACCTTACTCTCCACTTCAGGCAAGTGACCAGCCACATCCTGCAGATCATGAGGAACTTCCTAAGAAGAATGAATAATATAACTGACAGCAAATACAACGACTGATCATCATGACACAGTAACTACAAAGAAAAGAAAACATGAGATTGAATTGGATCAAGTAGTAGTTGATAGCATAAAGACGACAACTTATTACCATGTAAATGTGGCTGGAGGCAAGTTAATAATAGTCATGTATGCGTTAGGTCATTAGGATCTCTTTGTGGTAGCCCTGTAAATTATATACGCTCCTGCTTTTAGGAAAATCACCTTTCTGCAATCCTGTATGCAAAATAAAAAATACGCCAAATAAAAAAGCAAGGGAGCAAGCAGAATTATTCTTGCTTACACAGCAATTTAAAAAAAAAATCATGGAGTCTCATCATTTAAAAAAAACTCATCACATCACATTACATCAAAATGAATTAGGGCAGTCAAAAGTCATGATAGTCCAGTCTGTCCTCTTGCACCTCAGAAGACACACTTTACCTAACGGCTACTGGGGAAGGGCTGTGAAGCTCCTTAATAATTAACACATTTACACACATTTTGGTGTATGTCTGGTATTAGCCAAGTGCTTAAGAAGCTCACTAAATTAAGACATCTGTAGGGATGATATGCAAATCTGTCAAGAGTACAGTATAGACGATATTAAAAAATGCTAATGGGTATTAATCCATATGAATTAATAAATAATTAATATGCAACTATCTCTTCTCATTTAAAGCAGACATTTTCAAATCTTTGAATCCACTCAGATTAGATTATGATCTCTTGAGCAAGCAGGTTTTTTTCAGCAACCCCAGCCAGAAACTCTTATTTCCAGGACATCAGGTTTTCCCATTTGATTTAAGATAATTATCACCATTTAAAAATAAATTAGCAAGCAAAATCATTTTAATGTAACCAAGTATTAGAAGATCATTTTTCAGTTAAGAGTTCAGGAAAATCTGATTGACAGAAGTATCAGAGAATGCTTTGGTTGGAAGGGATCTTCAACGATCATCTAGTCCAATCCCCCCTGCAGTGAGCAAGGACATCTTCATCTAGATCAGGTTGCCCAGACCCCCATCCAACCTGACCTTGAACATTTCCAGGATGGGGCATCTACCACCTCTCTGGGAAACTTGTTCCAGTGTTTCACCACCCTCACTGTAAAAAATCGTAAAAAAATATCCTTATATCTTCTAAATCTCCCCTCTTTTAGTTCAAAACCATCATCCCTTGTCCTGGTGTAACAGGCCCTGCTAAAAAGGCTGTCCCCATGTTTCTTATAAGCCCCCTTCAAGTACTGTAAGGCCACTATAAGGTCTTCCTGGAGCCTTCTCTCCTCCAGGCTGAACAACCCCAACTCTCTCAGCCTGTCCTCATGGCAGAGGTGTTCCATCCCTCTGATTGTTTTTGTGGCCCTCCTCCAGACCCACATCAATACGTTCATGTCCTTCCTGTGCTGAGGACTCCAGAGCTGGATGCAGTACTCCAGGTGAGGTCTCACCAGAGTGGAACAGAGTGGCACTTGACCTGCTTGACATGCTTCTTTTGATGCAGTCCAGGATATGGTTGGCTTTCTGCTGCAAGTGCATGTTGCCAGCTCATGCCTTTCTTCCATCAGTACTCCTTCTCCACACGGCTGCTCTCAATTACATCATCCCCCAGCCTGTATTGATACTGAGGACTGACCTGACTCAGGTGCAAGAGCTTGCACTTGGCCTTGTTGAATCTCAAGAGATTCACACGGGCCCACTTCTCCAGCTTGTCCGGGTCCCTCTAGATGGCATCCCATCTCTCTGGTCTGTGACAAGGCTATAAATCAAGCTCCTATGACCAAGTGAAAATCATGCTGACTCAGTACAATCTAAATCTGTTGTTTCAAAAAAAATCTGATTGGTTAACCTTTAACCAGCAGTCTTTATGGTGATTACCCAGTAACCAGCATGGAGCCACTGTACTCTCCATAAGTAAGATCCAGTGTTCATTCTTGATCCAGACCAAATTTGTGCTGCTGGGAAAAAAGGAGTGCACAGACCCTATCTCAATGACTGTGGAACCACAGCCTAATCACAGTAAATGCTACAATAAACATACAGAACCTCTAACAGAGTGGAACTCATACCAAAAAATACATTAAAGCCCTTAAAATAATTAAGAATCTATTTCCTAGAATAACAGACTTCCAGAGCTTTGAAAGACAAAATGTATCAGCAAGGAACTCAGATACAATAACTGCACTGCCATATCTAATTTTTTATGCCAAATAAAAATAGATTTCACAAAATAGGAAAGGTCTATTTAGAAAAAAACGGAGGGAAACTCTGGTCTCACAAGTGACCTAATTTAACACATTTTGGAGAGATTTCTAATGATTTTGCTACTCTGTCAGCGGGAAATTAGAATGCAACTTTCACCGTTAGAATAGGACTGACCATGAGCATGCACTCAAGGCAAGGCTAACACATAATACTCCCCCTCTTGCAGACTGAAGTACATTCATTACCATTCCTCGAGAAATAGAATAGAGCAAATAACGACTTTGGTGTAAAGCCTAAATAAAGAGCTGCACTTACAGAATCTTTACAGAGGTCAGCTGGGACACAAATACTGTTGCTTCATGAGAAAGAGCATGGCTAACACATTTCTGTGGATCTGACTACCACCTGCCAGCAGATTGCTCTGGATTCACTGGGCATGCACCAAGCATGCTTCTATTACTCAAAGGGAGTAAGAGTTACCAGTTAAGTCCAAAGTCCAGCTCCATGGTTCAAGGGAATCCCTGCCTAGATTATTTTCCCTTTTGGCACAGGATTTGACTCAGAGTCTTAAATTTTTACTACTCAGTGAAATTCACTGTAAGAGAAACAACTCATGAAATAAAGTAACCAAAGCAAACACTTTCCCCTCCTTTAAATCAAAACCACAGTGCCAGCCTGGAATCCCCTCATGACAACACAAGCCCAAGACAGAACAATGTCACAGTTGCTTATGATAAATCACAGAAATTAATGTTTCATAAATAGTAAAGCAGAAGTCTGGCGGGAAACCATGGATTGGCCAGGACATAATTCCAAAAAACAACTGAATGAGCAACCAGAAAACAAATAATATGTGCAACTCTTTTGACAACCTTTTGGCCCATCTAAGTCACTTGCAGAACTGTTTGAGAAAAGTAAACTCTTTTTTAAATGAATACTGATCCATTTCCCACCTGCTGTGTCATTTCTCAACGAACATACGTGGATTTGCAGGAGGAGCTTACACTTGAAAGCCGAAGCTCAATTCTACAGTTTACAGCTTTCCAAGTGGAAAGTCAAGTCCATGGCAACACACGTGACACCAGTCTGCATGCACGCATACCTCCCCACAAGGCCTCTTCTTTTTCCTTCAGTCGTACCCCATTGGTCTCACTCAAAATTTCACACAGTTTCCAAGGATTTGTCTTCTCCATTGTATCACTGATGCTTTGCACTTCATACACAGGGTTAGGTAGCTCTAGCTACTTTACAAAATTGCATCATCCAGCGTTATGAGCTGGCACTGCTTCTTTCAACAATTTTTGCCCAGTGAGTAATTGACCACTGTACAAGCATGTTGTCACTGTAACTGCTCTACCATAAAAATAAATGACCATTCCTTTATTAATATTCAATAGCTGATAAGGATAGATTTTGATATATGTTTAAATTTTATTTTGTGTATTACTCTTAAAGACTGGAATTTAGACTTCTTTTTTAAAAGATTTTTTGCATTCTAGTTATAAAAAAATTTCAAATATTATTTTCAATAGCTCATTTCTTGTTTACAAAAATACCCTACTTAAAGCACATTAAAATAGTGAATCCGAAAATGGATGCTCCACTTTTCTTTCTTTCTAAATTAGAAAAAAAAAAAGAAAATGTAATAAAAAGATAAAGCCTTCAGAGAGAATTGCAGCAATTATATCTCCACAGTTACAATATAACCCAAAACTTTGCAAAGGCTTTGATTATTGAACCATGGCTGAAGTGAATAATTTGGCTTTCACTAAGAAAACAAGCACATTCATTCTCACCACAATGGAGAGAGGCAGTTTTAATTAAACCTTATCAAAAGATGAATAAAGAATAAACTCAATACCCATTCCACAGGACTCTATTTTCATCTGTTTAGCTTAAGCTTGCCATGTTCATGCAATAATTAACCACTGTCCAAGGAGTGCTGGAGTTGTGTTAATGTTGGTAAAGATTTAATTAGTTCAATTATCTGGAGAGTATTGAAGGCTCAGCACAGTACCTATTTCTTCAGGCTTTATATATAACTCTGATCAAAATATATTAAGCTGAAATATAAGTGAATACAAAAAACTTACTATTTCCCTTCACAGCTAATGAATGACTATGTGTTTAAAAATTTTATTACCCTCATTTTTAAAATGAGATTTCAGAAATAGAATATGTAAGCTGTGACTTATCCATTCGTCCAGATTGACCCTTTTTTTCCCCTCTAAGTCAGCTTACAAACATATTTTAAACAAAATCAAGTTTAGTTTATAGAAGAAATCCCAATACTTCTTTACACAAGAAAAAGTAGAGTTACTTTTACTTTTTTTTTTCCACCCATTGCCTACATATTTCCCGTCTTTCACAGAAAGTGAGGCATTTAAAAAGCATTGAAAGCAGTGACACAGACAACTGTTTCAATCTGTCAGACAGCATGGACAGACAGTAGGGATCATTTCAGAAAACAGAGCGGCCCCCCAGCGGCCTGACCTTCCTGGTGGGAAAGTGAACACAGCGCGGTGCTTGACAAGCTCACCAACAAAGGAGTATATTTAGTCCCCTCAAAGTCTGACACGCTTTTCACAGGACAAACACAAACTGGGATGCAGCATCGTTGACTACTGCTAACAAAGGGTAATTTCTAATTGGAGATTGCACAGCTACCGTGAAACAAAAAGGAAGAGATGAAAGTGAAAACATTACTTCACTATACACAGACTGTAAGTGTTGAAGTAAGCCTGGTTCCTATTTTTTAAAACTGTTTAACTCCGTATTAGATGCTATTTGAGATGCAAGCAAGCCCTCTGGATCTGTACGTGCAGCTCCTGCTGCCTTCAGTGGGAACAGAGCCCAGGAATGGGAGCATTAGATCTCCTCTTTGTGTTACTAAAATACTATCATTAGCTATTCTTTAGAAAAGACGTTTGAATAAACCACATTCATTTTCCTGTAAGACTGAAATATCATGTTTATTACTACCATGGTCCATCCTTTGTTTTCCAACACTGTTTTAGAGTATGAGTTCTTTATAACCAGTGAAGGCTGCTCAAAGATAGCCAGCATGTGAGAAAGCCACGGGAATTTATTTCCTTGAGGAGGTAAGAGGCTTGGGAGGATGTTAACATTTTCTTATGAAGCAATAAAAACGTATGAGTTAATATAAAGGTAACTGTTTTGAAATTGCATACTACATTATACTCAGGCTGGATTCATGCTATTTGCTTCTCTGGCAATCGAAAACTACATTATGGAGAGCACTGCTAGGCTTCCCAGCAGTAAATACCATTTGGTAAATAACCTTTGTAATACACCGTGCCTGGTGTACACACCATACACTACTCAGCTGGAAAAATTAAACTAATAAGAGAAGGTGTGAACTGCACATTGAGTACCAGCTGATGCCTCAGTTCAGCTCCTGTTTTGGTCAAAATTCGATCTTCCAGTTTTCTCTAGGGTGGAAGAGAAAGGGAGATGCTAAACTTCACTCAGGCTTTTCTTGAATCCAGATGGCAAATAATGCTCAGCAAGCAAATGGATACAGCATTATTTTCCATCAATCACATTTCTGGCACTTAATTTTTAAGTTGCATCAACACTTTGAAGACTGGAGGTGCCCTGGTACCCTGTAACACATCCCCTGCAGACTTGCAGCCTGTTGTTTCTGTGGGGTTTTATAACAACCATGGGGGAGCAAAAAAGGCTAAGAGATGATTAAGTATTTAATGACTCACATTTATCACAGCTGAACAAAAACTGAGCTGAAACACCAATGTCTGTCTCTGAGTGAGCTAAGAAGCATCTGAGGTTAAAAAAAAACCTAAACAAGTCACAGCATGTAGAACTGGGAGCCCAATTTAAAGGTATGTATAGTCATTTATTATTATTAAGAGGACTGTAATTTTTTCATTAGTTATAACTGTTAAACAACTGCAGAGTGAACACAAATATATCCATGCAGATATATCCTCCCTCATATTCTTTGGTATCTTAAAAATGGCTTAATCTTTTTTCCCAGAACTTGATCAAGCCTTAAAGATAGTACTCTTCTTTTTCTTAATCATAGAAAATTCAAGCTGTATTTCAGCAAGGGCTTTGCTGACCCTTGCACTCACAAAGCATGACAGGGAAACATATGTTGCTCTATAATGATTATTAGCTACAAAGCTGATGACAAAATGAGCTAAGTATGTACAGATATATTTATAGAAAAATTTTATAATATTATATAAACTATTTCCATAAGCAATGAGATCTTTATTGTGGTCCACATAAATAAATACTATATAAAATTATTAATACTTTGGCAATCACATTACAGCAATAAAAAGCAAAAGCCATCTATTTCAAGTGCTCTAATGTTAGCCTATTTGGTCTGTAAATATTAATCATATCCCTGAGAGGATGTACTTTCTGCCATGTGAAAACCTTGGAGGTAGTCATTCCAAGGAGGAGTAATTTACCTGCCAACACTTTTAAATAGATTTTGGTTTTGAAGCACAAATCACTTATTTTACCTGGAAAAGTCCTAAGGAATGGACCAATGCTACAGATTATCTACAGAACAAGTTTCACTTGGGGCTGCTGGCTCATCTTCAGGTGTGAAAAAAAAAAAAAAAGAAAATGCAGAAGAGATCTTAGTAGAAGCACCATCCTTTACCCCAACTAAATTCTAAACCACTGTTTTTGGTTGGCAGGAAACTGTCTATTTGTTTAACAAAGAACTGTTTTGGAGGAGACAGTGAGACTTTGGCTGCCTTAAGCCTGGAGTTATCTGGCTTTTCTGCTTTCTCCACTTCGAGTATGGTTTTTCTCCTAGTCTGAAAACATTTTGTGCTATATGAGTTCAGCCGAGGAGTATCAGAGAACTTTGGCTACACCTAAAAAAGGAAATTTAGGGTAATTTGTGCAGATAATGAAAAGAACTTGTTTGGTTTTGCAGTGTAAGTAATTTTTACCACACAAATTCCCTGCTTTTGTGTTAGCAAAGAGGAATACTTTGAGTCTTTTAGTTTAGAAGATCTTCAAACAGACAATAGTATGTAAACAATCCCAAAGTAAGTAACTTTACTAGAACAACCTCCAGTCTGTGAGCAAGGGCTTCAGAAAGGCCCCTTCATCAGATTTCCTTCTGCTCTTCACCCTGAACAAAGCCTTGTCTGACAATACCAAAATCTCCTCCTTTCTTCGGATTAAAGCCCCTTTGCAGGAGAAGTATGCAAATGCTATACGTGTTTCCCTTGCTGAGGCTACTCTAACCCAGCTATCTTTTCACTGTCTATTTTACCGCGGCAGACCATCCTACCGGCTGACAGGGAGACCAGCCTTCCAATTCAATCTTTCACAACACTGACAGTTGGATGCTGAGGCCTGCCATGAAATCTAAAAGGAGCTCATTTAGTCATAATTAACTATTCCCTGCATATTTCCTAAGCTATGGTAATTGTGCTAAAAGCCAACAAGTGAAGCATTCATTCTGGTTTTCTTTTAAACTTTTATTTTTCCACCGCAGTCTCTTTCTCCCTGCCTCTCCTTAAAAAAAAAAAAACCCAACCTTTTATTTCTTTCTTTTCTTCCTCCCTGGAAACATTAAGAGTAAAGAAAAGGAATGACGGTGGAGATAGGGAGCTGCAGAAAACTGTGATGTAGGCCATTCAAAAGGCAAAGTCTGCCAAATGATACAGGACCCTATTCAGCTGGGTGAAACATAAAGAAAAATGAAATGAGTAGAATAAAGCTATGTCATTAATGCAGAATGATGGACATCCTATTTGGGTAGCAGGGAGTCATGAATACACATCTCTCATTCATTAGATTTGGTGATACGTGATCTTTGTTTCCATTAGCACCAGAGTACATGTATTTGACCAACCTAAAATCTTCAGAAGTTACGCAGATGTAATGTAATTTACACACTACTCTTCCACCCTCCCCACAACACACACACATCCCACATGCCACTGCATGCTGAGTGGGGGTTCTCACAGGAATACTGTTTGATTGATCCAGCCCTACACAGAAACCACAGTTACAGCTATTGAGATGGGAAGTCTTGGGAAGCTGACACATTATTTACCTCAAAAGGCAAAAAGTAACCTCATGTCTGCCCTCACCTGTTTTCTGTTTTAGGCTAAATGAAGGAACACAGCACTCTCCGTCTACTGACTGACTTTGCATCTGCTGGAATTCTGTTGCTTTTCAGAAAGTTTGGGACTTAAGGGTTACCTATCCATCATAAATATGCAAAGTCCATACACAAAAGCAAGTGACAACAAAGCTAAATCTCTTCACATTCCAATCTCCTTTCCACTTGGATGTGCACCAGGAGCAAAGAGATCACCGGCTTTTGCAAAGAATTCATGACGGAGCTGGGTGTGTGTGTGTGGGGAGGGGGGGGTAGAGGGGCGGGATTGACACTGCATATTCGGCAACCGTGCCAAAAAAGGGCCAAACACAGCACTGAAGTTCCTTTTTTCCAGTGCCACACAATCTGTTAGGACCTTCCATGAATGAGGTGAGTAAAATTTGTGATCTACAGAATTTACATTCTAGGTTTCAGTCATAATGTAAGAAATAAAAATAATAAAGAAAGAGATGAGGGAGAGAGATGGCAAAGCCTCAGACAACAAGATCATGGAACAACTCATTTTACTTACATTCACATATTATTCTGGTCTCACTTTTCAGTAGCATCCACCTGCCTTTAGCATACACCATTATACTACATTTGCTTTAAACTTGTAGAATATTTTAGAATAAAAAACTGCAAATCTTTTTCTTCAAAGGCTAGAGTACAACCACCTTCTGAAGGATGAATCTTAACAAGTAAGTCAGGTAAAATGTTTTCAAAATCCTTTTCCCCTCCCTTTATTACTAGACTATACCAAATTCATGGGTCAATGTAGCTTGTAATGGCAGGGAAAAACACGCTGGAAGCCAAGCTGACAAGCTGTTGCTGGAAATCTTAATGAACTATTTTATCATCATGGTCTGGGATTTTTGTTTTCTTAGGGGAGGAGGTTTGGGGTTGTGTTGTTTGTTTAACTTCTGTGCATTACTGTGATCACAAGACATTGTGGATTAACAACAGAAATTCAGATCATCCAGTAAAAGCTTCTCTCAATAGACATGAACTGAACATTTTAATGCTTCCATAATGCTAGGAAGAAACTATGCCTGTTTTCACACAAATAAAGTAGGTGAGAAATGTCACATAGCTGAGAAGCTTTGCAGACTTCACCCAGTGGAGCGCCTTCTCTCGAGCAGCATTGCTTCCTCCAGTCCTGCAGATGGAGGTGTTTCTTCTACCTCTCATGCTTCTACAAGGGCCCATGCATTCAGACATAGAGTTGCATTTGCTCTCTGACTCCCAGAGTACCTCTTCAGAAAGAGAATTAGATTTCTAAGTCCACTGAGGCATATTTCAAACATCTTTCTAAATCCCCAGATGTGCCACAGTTTCTCTACCCTGCATTTAGGAGTCTGGCAGAAGGAGAGATGACTACATCCTGCCATCCGGTGACATAAGTAATGCTATGACTTATTAGTAACGCTCCTACTTTTGATAGCACGCAAGCTGGTACTATAGTTTTCCAGAGAGCTGTGAGGTTTGGAGATGATTTTAGGGTGTAAGGAGTACAGCCTACACAAGAGAACAAGTCCAGGACTTGAAAATTTAGAAAACCTCAGCTTTTAGGTTCTCTGAGGAAATATGGCAAGGGTTAATGATCCAAAAGCAATGCTCCATCTGCTAAGAAAATCAAAAGCAAGACTTATGCATGAAGTTCCTGGTCAAGGATTTTGACAGGGTCAGGTCAAGAAATCTTCAATGTGCCTCAATCTACCTAAACATACCTCCTTATAGATTTAGTAATATAGGTATATAGCTTGTGGGATACTTAACGTAGGGCAGAAAAAAGTGGTGAGGCAAAGTCTAAGAAAATAATTTTCTTAGGTATCAGTTTACTGCAGCCTACAGTTAACAACACAGATGAAAGATTAAAAACTGAATGACATCAAAGTCAAGGACTACAGATACACACTAAAAAAAAATTACATGGCCCAACCCTAGGTTCAATTTATGGATTGTTTTATACTGCCCTATTTAATTTGAAATGTAATACATAAAACAAAATTTGAAATGTTACTGATTGAACCACATTTCATCAACAGCTGCTCATGTTACATACAGTTGTTTAGATGACCGCAGGCCTCACTGGATTTTTCCAACACTCTCTACACGTGCACACCTCCAAAAAAGACACAGGCAATTCATTTTTACACACAAGTAATGAGAAAAGGAGTCACTGACATGGAATAAGGACATGTGTTACAGCTTCTTCCTGGCTGAGATGAGTAATGTTGCAGAATGCACACTAGCAAGTTGCAATGATTTTCTCAGAAATTTGGGGGAGAAAAGATGTACAAATTTGATGAATATGCAATTCTCCCACTCGGGGCTCCTCCCCCATCTTCCCTAGAGAGTCAAGGAACAACCCAGGATTCATTTAGGACAGAAAAGTCAGGATTCAGTGAACGACAAACAACTGCAGGAATAATAAGCTCAAGGGACAGTGAGACATTTATCAATTCCTTCCTGGCTACTATTCTTCATTTGGATTATGAAGTTCCTACAAGCTAAGAAAACACTGAGTCAGTTTTGAAAAAACAGAAACTATTGTCTGGTTAAAAATTGGAAATTAAATGTAATGGTTAAATTCTTTCTGCTGTTTCAATCTACACTTCTTCTACTTGCCAGAAAATGCAGATACATGGGAAATACCAGTTGTTTAACTATTTAACTTTTTAACTGTTTAACTTTTAAACTTTGTTGGATGTGTCACACACAGTCCTAGGAAAGAGCTTATTCACACTTGACTGACTTCCTAGCCAAAACATCCTCCTGCTCATGTCCAAGGAGCTGCTGCCAGATGTAGCTAGACACTATACCCATCACAGATCCCTCAAATGTATCTCAGGCTTAAAGTCTAGCAGTTCTGTCTCGTGCCTACTGATCCTTGTCTTTACTCCACTGAGCTAACAAACTTGGAGATTTCCCAGAGAGGTTGTTCTCTTTTCCCAACAGAAGTCTAATTTTCAAACCCCATTAAAATAATTTAAAAGTATATCACTTCCCCAAACAAAGCACCAGAGCAGACACAGAATAACAAAAACCTTCTGAACTTCTCAAATTAATTTCCAATTTTTTAATTACATAGTAGCTGGGCATCTGGAAGAGACACCCAAGGTAGGAAAAATTCTCCTGTGAGAGATCCCATGAGACCTGCACAGACGCTATTTTTATTCTGATACTCTGCTCTCTTTATTGAACTTTGCAAAGGACTGAGCCTGAGCATTCATCAGCGCAGACTATGGCAGCAAATATTCACAGTACCTATCTCAAAGAACTCTGCACTAAAATGTTATCTGAAAGGTAAAGTATGCCTGTGCATACACTGCTTTAGTAACTCCTCTTTCTGAGAAACTGGCAGACTGTTCATCCTGAGCTTTTTATATGAAATACAAATGAGAAATCCTGTAAGTTCCCTTACAAATATTTTGATTAAGAAAGTCCTCTTAAAAAACTTGATTCTGATTCACATTAGGTGGAGAAACAGAAACTCAGCAGCCTGTGGTTACTCAATAAAGCAAACGCTGGCCACTCCACTACCAAATGTAAAACTTTGATGGATGGAAGAAAATAAAAGCTGAAAAAGAATCATCAAGGATCTGAAAACTAAGCAAACATTCCCCAGCATTCAACCAAGATGCTGCTTAAGCATGAGCTCAAACTTCTGAGAGAAGTACATGTTTAATATATAAAAGAAAAAATTCCTTAACAAGAAGAGATACGGTTTGCATAATAGTTCTTCAGGAACAGCTTGCAGCCTTTAAATCTCATTTACTCAGCCTGAGATGGTATTGTTGTGTCTACGTTAGTTTTGATAAGGAAGCCAGCCCTGCTCCCACTGAAGTCTACAGCTTTCTTCCATTGTTTTCAGGAGCAGCAGAGCTAGACTCAAAGCCGCACAAAGATACCACAATAGAAGGCTATGAAAGACACCACGATCCCATCTTAGTTTCTTAATATTCCTAAAAAAAATTAGAGGAGGAAAAAAAAAAATCTGTGCGGTTTATTTCTACTGATATATGCCTTTTACATGAAGATATAGACCAGTGAAGCAAATGAATGGTTAGCAACATTCCCAGGGCTAGCTTATTGGGATGAAGAGTTTGCCTGCAATTTTACCACTGCAGAATGTCTTGGAGAAGACTAAGCATTTTGTAACGCTGATATTTTATATAAGCATTTTTTAAGACCATGGCAGGCAGCAGTCCCTGTAGTCTTCGTTTCAAATTAAATTTCATACAGTAAACCTAAACACTTTATTTATTTCTAGGGGTATGTAGATTTTCCTGGAAATGAAATTATATCATGCAACTGAAATTGCATTCCGATTTTATGCAGTCTGACTAAGCATTAAAAACGAGCTCTGTTATAATTCAACTTGCAACAGAAACATGTCTTTTTACAACAGCAGCTTGCAAAAAAACCCCGACCCCTCTGCATCCAGAAAACAAAACACTGCCTTGTGTTAATAATGGATGCAGCTCATATCTACCACGTTCTGTTAAATTGCTAAAATTGCCCAGATAAACCGTTTGAGAGTATGTCAGGTTTAATTAATACAACATGACCTGATCACTTCCACAGCTGGGAAGAAAGAAGTTGGCATTCTTTAAACCCAGAGCTCAACCTGGAGATTATGCTAAGTTACTTCATTCATAGTCCACACTCCTCCACACGTCAGGAGGACAGCATTTGTCCCCTCTAGTGATAAACAAATTATACATGAAATCAATTCCACTTCACAATAATTTTCCCTATTGGGTATTATATTTCCTACTCTGCTCCCTCCAGTTAAGCTTGCATCCTGTAACTTGCTAATGAGCTGGGGGCTTTCTGTTCCAGGTGGCACCCCCTGCCTCGAAGTCATGACATTTCCCATTTCGAATGCTGCTGGCATTTTTTGACAGCTCCTGCTAACTAGCCTTTTTGACCTGCACTAAGAGGAACTCATCTGATTGAATCCTCTAACCTGCCAATCATGCCAGCAAATGATCTTCACAGTAACTCCCAAGGCAGGAGGAGGAAAAAAAGGGAGAGCAAGAGAGGGGGAGCGAAAGAGAAAGCTAGTGATAGAGTGAGGGAGTAGGCAAGCAGGCAGCCTCTGCAGCTACCTAATGAGAGTACTTTATGTCTCCGAGGCAGCTGAAACATTGAAAAACTGGTGGGAAAATTAGGACAGAACTGAATGCCTGGTGCTGTAATTACTGATTTCTTTCCACTCCAAGATCATTTTGAGAGCAAAACCTCTGAGATGTGACATTTTCTGAAGAACACAAGTTAATTTTACCATATAAATAGAAAACAGATATATTTTTCCCTGCCACCATCAATATGCAAACCTCATAATTCTGCCCTGCCAAATGGTGTTCTTTACAGAATTAATTAGGAGCTGTAAGCTTGTTAAATGAGTGTCTTCACCAAGGCATGATAATGAATTTTTTTGTTGTTGTTGATGCAAGCCATAAATAGCATTTTTAACCTAATTTAAATGCTGACAACATTTACACCTCTGTATTTACAAGTGTCTGCACACAGATACAACAAACACAGTACCTACATAGTCTAAACATGACTTTGTGGGCTGAAACTGAGCAGCATCATGATAATGACTCAGTTCTTTTGATTTTGTTAGTTTTATGATGTGACAGATTACTTACTGTTGAATCTTTCAAGCACACAGAACAGATTTAACTGTAGATTTTGTCTTTGCCTCCAGATGATAACTAATTTTGTTCTTTATCAGACTTAGTAGGTAAGTTAGGACTGTAAGCTAACTAGATTTTAATACACATGCAATGCACATACTGAACAAGAGTGGTATTAAAAGCAATTGTACAATAAAAATGTCAGGAAGAAAATTATATTATACCATGATATTTCATGCTCTGACTGCATGAAAATATAATGCACAATCAGTCCTTATATTAACATCAAAAGATGGTTACAGAAATGGCTGTACAGAATGAATAGCTAGGTACTAATGACAGAGAATGATCACCCATAATTACTAATTCAAAACACATACATAGTCCAAAACAACATTAACAATTTACAAGACCACAAAATTATGAAAATATGCCATTCTATTCTATTTCCGCTTCTTAAAATATCTGAAGATACTGTTTCAGTGTTGTTCTTCTATCCAATAGATTTTCATTGGAGAATTCAGTATTTTTTCCTGACTTTTTTTGTTTTTGCCCTCAGACTTTTCATAGTAATTAACAATAGCAATGCGTGGGAAACCTATCCATGCTCATCCCACCTTATGGGGCAGAATAAATTAATGTGTTTTTATTAACTCAGTTGTAAATC
This sequence comes from Buceros rhinoceros silvestris, assembly GCF_000710305.1. NCBI lineage: Eukaryota > Metazoa > Chordata > Aves > Bucerotiformes > Bucerotidae > Buceros > Buceros rhinoceros. Next base: position 45,931 of record NW_010387736.1, read on the forward strand.
TTTGTTGCATTTTTAGGCAAGAATCTCTCCAGAACTAGGAGTATTCTGTGCACGCTTGTTTTAATGGGTGTTGCCTTCACAGCCAGTTTTGCAGTGGTTGCTTTAGGTTCTTTGTTTCATAGAGAGTCTGGCAATGTAAACTACAGGCTCAAAATAACATCACAAAGCTTGCTTTCCATGGAAAAAATTCTGGTATATGGTATTACTAAAATTCATTTTTTGTTTACAGTTGGACTGAAAATAAAATGTTCTGTTAATTCTGAGTGCTGTAAATGATGCCTGAGAGGCAATGCCTCTCATTAGCTTTGCTGTATCTCTGGGTTACAGGCCGTGTGTCAGAGCTGAAACTCTCTGCTTTGTCTGGAAACCTCCGTTTCTCCCCTTCAGTGGTTCCACTTTTCCTCTTAGACAAAGCCTAACTGCGAAGTCATGTGAGGAAATAATCCTAAAGGAGAGGTGACTGTCCATGGAAGAATAGGGAAAGTTTAGACCGGCTTTTGCCTCCCTCCCGGTCATTGTCATTTATACATTGTCCTCTCTGCATTCAAATGTCATCCCGGACTATCAGCCCACTGCATCTCAAATGGCCTTTCATGCCTAGACACTTCTTAAAGCATCAACGGACCACAAAGACCATGTAGTGGGAATCGCTTACTATCCTACTGTTAATAATACAGTACACTTATGGCACAGAGGATTCCACCTTCCATTTCCTAAATTTAACAATAAACAAACTGGAAAAGACAGATAAACAGTGCTGCAACTGAGCACATGCATTCATGCAAATATCACTAACATCTTTCCTACAGCATAAGTGACTGTTAAATTAAAAACCTCTATACTACAAATTATTTGAAAATGAATCTTCACAGTGCTGAAGGCAAGTAATCATGCATTAGAAATGAACTGAAAATAAGCTCCAGACTATGCAACAGTACAAGAAAATATGATTTTTGCCCTTGACAAAAGTTATCTGTGATAGTAGTAAATGCTTCCTTTTTCTTCTGTCAGGTCTGTAGATGATTTTGCCATGCATGAAACATTGCAACTTCAAAAAAAAAATTATTCCAGTAAGTATGTAGCCACTAATTTCACAAAAAATAACACGGAGTATATAATTGCAAGAAAGATATCAATGACTTCTAGCCATGGAAGTTTGAAATACAGTAACAACAAATATGAAGTCCTGCTTCCTTCTTCTTTTATCCCTAAAGAAACTCCCAAACTACCTCTCCTCCCAGAATCCTGTCTCTGACTTCGGAAATCCTGTCCATGCTGACTTATTTCCAGGCACAGATGCTGTCCTGGTGTTTCAGTCTACGGATCGAACAGGCTTTCAGCACCAGTGCTGACATAGCTTAGTGAGACAACAAGGTGTTCTTCACCTGATGGACTTCTGTATGGACAGTCGCTCCACCCTCAGTCTCCAAGGGTCCCTTAAGTGAGACAGGCAGTTTATATGAAGAAACCCTTGCACTGGCCAGTTATTAGCTCAGTCCATTTCTCCCTCTGTGCAGAGTCTACTGAATACACGGGAATTTTCTTTATGGCTGAATAGAAGAAAAAATTCACTCTGTAACTCTCATTTAAGACTAACAGGAATAAGATAAAAATTTCTTAGATATCAAGAGGAGAATGTAGTCTAATGCCCGTAGTTTTTCCCTTGTGTGTCAAATTTAGGGCATATTCTATCGGTGTGGGGATCTTATTCTTTGATATTAAATAAAGCACAGCTGGAACAGTCTCATAAAACCATCATACTAACTTAACATTTTACAAAATTGATGTCGTAATTTCAACTCTGTTTAGTACTGTCATTACTGGACTCAAATCCAAATTGCTTTCAGCTGCTTACCACAACTGCATCTTAGCCCTTTTCATGAAAGCCAATTAATGCAAATCCAGTATTAGTTAAATAATTAAACTGACCCTCAACATTCACGTATAGACATTGTCTGGCACTAAAAGATTCAACAGAAATTTAAACCTCCCATCCTCAGTGTTTAGGTCTCCAGCTTTTCAACTGCAGCAGCACAATGGCTGTTTGTACACATCTATTTGAATCCATCTATCAAAAAAAAAGAGTGAATTTTTAAAATGAAACTGTTAACTGCTGTGCTTTTACAGGTCTGTTTTTCTCTCCCAAGCTGGTTTCACACTGAATTTCAAGATCTCACACGTATTAAGCACTACTGGCTAGTTTCAGCTTTTGACTAAAGCAACAATGACAAAATCTGGCTGACATACAGTAACTCAGTCCAGATTTTCTCTTTTATGCAGACCTTTCTCCACTGTAATTACTACAGTTTTATTTCCTGTAGCTGGAGAGATGATGGCTTAGAAGCACAGTAAGCACAGTTTTCTGCAGTGATTCAGCAGCACTGGGATATACAGGACAGAGTAAATGCAGGGAAATAGTAAATGAGAATGACTTTTCAATACTTATTGCTGGACACATACACTGCTGGGCTACATCTTCCCTGCAGCTTGACTAGGGCAAAGTAGGCAAAAACTATGTTTCCACATAGCTCTGATGAAGAGGCACTCTTAGTAAATTTGTAAACGTAAAACTGAAGAAACTATTTGGACAGGGATGCAACAACAGTGACCTCTCTCTAGCTAAGATAAAAAGTTAATTTTACATAGCGATTATGTGCTGCTGAACATCCCTGGTCAGAAACAATCAAATCAGTAACTAAGTACTTTTTGCCATTATAATGGTAACTGTCACCTCTTCAGCTTTATTCTGTTTTACACAGATGAGCTAACTTGAATGACGCCATCATCCCTTTGATTGGCTGGGCTGGTGTCAGTTGCTGGCTTAAATGGACACAGAAGAAAGAATTCAGCA
>NW_010387736.1:48871-51317 GCF_000710305.1 Buceros rhinoceros silvestris
GCATGCTTGGATGCATGTGCATGTGGTGAAGCAACACAAATAAAAACCACTTTTTGTTTTGCTCCAGTTAATTGTCAAAGAGATTTAGAAAGCCAGGGGATCTCATTATGGTAATACAGGTTAAATACTTTAAAAGCATATGGTGTTACCATCCTGAATGAAGCCATCCCTGCTGGCTCCAGGAAGCAGACAATAGGCCAGAATCACATTTTGAGTCTCTGGTCCACCAATGGGAATCACGGATTATAAATCACCACAAGAAAACACTGTATGCGCTCTAGTATCAGGTAATGCCTTTCAATGTCTTTTCAGTTACAATTTGACTCATCCTTCTCCAGAGAGGAACAAGCTCTAGTCACGTATTCCACTGGCCAAAGGAAAACACAGCTCTGAAGTTTCTTATGGCCTATTCTTGTCTCACCAAAACAGTATCTGTAGAGATGGGTGAATACTGTATACAATATATCTCAATAATATATGCAGAGACGACGAATGCTTCTACAGAGATACTTCCTACCCATAAGGAAAAAAATATCAGTGAAAACCATCAGGCACAAAATAAAATTGGTTTGCTTTATCACAAAGCTTTTAAGATGCTTCAATTTCTTTCCTTTCTCCCTCAAAAGCCCTGTCTAATTCACTACTGACAGATTCTTCTCAGTGAAAAGGAGCTCATTACCACATAGTCTCTAATTTTCTCCAGCAGGGAGCAGTCGCAGCATCAAACTTAGCAACTTCAAATGTCAGCTTTTTACCTATGGGCACTGAAATAATGAGTTGCCTCTCTCCTGGAGCCCAAGACAATGACACAGTCTGTAGTCCAGACCCTATCAGTAGTCTAAGGCTGACAGGAATTACCTAGTTTTTCAGAAACATGTCCTAGACTACTGTCATTTCAAGGACTCTTTTGGATTTGTAAGCAGCTATGCTGCAGAGAGGCAGCTGAAGCTCTACCATATTTTAAAGATAGTAGAAATTCTCAGAGATGCACCAATGTCTTCAGCTGCTCCTTGCAATGACTCCCGAGGCAGCAGACAAACTCCAACAAATGATGATGGAGTCATTTACAAAGTTACAGCCTTTAGCTCCTCTCCTTCACCAAACTGCCAGAAATTGCTGCTTCCAGAGTTGGCAGATGATGATGTTTGCCCATACCTCAGCCAATTCTGGGCAAAGCCCAGTCTGTTTTGATTGCCAAACCCTAAAGGAAGGTGGATTTAATTCAGTGGGTGTGCTATTAGGGCAGCAACAACTGGCAAGCAAGCAGAGAGAATGGCAAGAGGCAATAATTTCTTAAATTACCACAGCAAGATTTGGTACTGCTTCTTTGCTAGCGCTTTCAATTTCATTTCCTATTATACCCTGAAAAAAATGAAATTAGGAACACTTAGAAGGAAAGACTAGACACAAGATATAAGACTAGAATTTCCTTTAGCACCATCAAAGTTCTGGAGGTGGTTGAAGATGGTTCCTTGTTTGGGTTTTTTGTGCATCTTCTAATAAATTCCTTTACAATGTATAAAAATATATAAAAAATAGAATCATTCCCTGTCACGCACATAACAGAATTTAGAGAGCAACTGATTTTTTTCTCTTTCACAGATTCCTGATAGATATTGGAATACTTCACAATTCCATCCCTTTCTAACTTCTCTGCCACCTGTATACGTAAAACACATATGTACTTGCCTTGTCCAGGAGACAAGCTGTAAGTATTATTTGCCTCTGCTTTTTCATAAGCTGATCTTAGCAATATTGGCATCTTTTAATTTTCCTTTATCTCCACTAGCTGTGATGCTATCTGTGCTTGACATTTTAACAGCTTGTACTGTTTGCCTCCATCCCTCTAACTCTACTTGTCTCGCTTACCTGTTGACTTCAGGCCCTGCAGAGCTACTGTCATCTTTCTTTGTTGTTTTTCATGTATCTTTCTCCTTCATGAAGCCTTGTGAATGGAGATTTTAACTGAATATCTTGCAATAATGCTTCCTTAATGCTACTATCCTGCTTTCGGCAACTCTAGTCTGCTAGAACAAACGACTTGGCTCCTAACTCATCCATTTTACTGACTGAACAGTAAACTGCTCTACTTGCTAGTCACCACTCTACTGTTTAAAATCACAGCCACCTGCTATTCAGATTAAGCCTTTGCCAGACCTCCTTTTCACAGTATAAAAACTGCAGCCTTTTTCCCAACTCCTTTTACTCTCCACACTGACTCTTATTTCCTTTAAAAGTTTCCACCCATCCTGATGATTCTTCACCCAGGTCCGGTTTCCATGTCCACATTTCTTCTGCCTCCCCTGATGTTCTAATTTCATCTCATCAATCCTCAGCTCCCTACATTGCACAAGTAAGAGGACTTCTCTTTGGTACTAACCCTCTTCCAGTATTATCTGCTGCTCCCCATCTTGTATCGTAAGTCAAATACTTATGATATCAGCAG
>NW_010387736.1:51469-58328 GCF_000710305.1 Buceros rhinoceros silvestris
CTACCACAATGAAGTCCCAAGCCACAAAGGAAAATTGTAATCAATTATATATGCATGTCACAACTTCACATTTGTTAAGTGGATCCAGATCTTACACAAGGAAAGGTGCTATTCTGAATTAAAGCCGAGGCTGAGCAACCGTAACAGTAGAGCAATGTAAGTCAAAGGTATACATGGCTTTTTCTTTCTGCTTACATATAAAATTTTAAAGCCACCTGTATCTGGTTAAATAAATACTCAGCAAGAACGATCTTTTGTCCTATTTTATAAGCTCATTTGCAAATAAGAAGTTCCTATTGTATATTGTATAAATGAAAAACTACCTTCGTTTGGAGGCAATAGAAAGGAGATTCTGTAGATGAGAAACGAGATTCTGTACCCAAGCTTCCACACAAATGGTCTTTAGCACAGATGGGCACATTCTAAATTTACTTTAGATGGATGATACATCACGTTAGAACAGACAAGGCTGAAGAGATGTCTGCAGGGACACAGCCTCAGGAAAAAAGTAGGGATTAGCTCGTCAATAAAGATGTAAACAGACTGCTCTGAGGCAGCCTCATTTTTGACATTAGAAAATCTTAAACGGTTTGCTGGCAAAGAGCTTGTGCAAAAATTGGGGCAGGCTGTCAAGACTGGAATCTACTCAATTCAGTTTTTCAGTAGCTGCTGCGTGTCAGGAAGCCTCCATAACATTACAGCGTTAAAAAAACAATTGCACATAAATGTACAACAGTAGTATTGAATATAATTCATTAAAGAAAGTTTTATCTGATATTGTAACAAGCAGACTTAGCTAAAGATAGACTTCATGAGAATATCAACCACATTTATATGAGACTACAACTTATAAATGCAGCATATGCATTTATCTCAGCTCCTAGAACTTCTGTAACAAACCGTTATAACGGAGTCAACATGCAAAAGCAACTGTGACTTTAAAAAGAAAGGCACGCCTGGGTTTTTGAATGAAACAAATCTGCACTTTGGGCATTTTGTGAAACACTGTAGTATGAAACTATTTAGAGAAGCCTTACAACCAAAGCAGTTATACAAGGGAATACTGCTCATCTCAAGAAGTCTGTCAGGTGGTAAATCCCACTGAACAAACACTGGGGTGATGCATATGGACAGAGCAGAGTTAATGCCATGATAAATCAACCACCATTCCCTCACCATAATTTGATAAGCAGCCTCTCGACTCACCTGCCCTTTCTAGGTTCTGTTCTACTCTTAGAATACCTGAAGTCGTATTACACACTAGTTCTGAATAACTATGATTAAAAAGATGGGGTATTGAATGAGAGCCATCCCAGAAGAAAAACAGTTCTAATAGATAGTGATGAAATCAAATTCATTAACATGACAGCACCTCTGTCTCCACCAAGAACATCCTTCTGCTATCAAGGCTACAAAATGTACTAAACAAATCATCTCTTGTCCTTGCCCCAAAGTTTAACAACAGAACTGCCAAGAGCTATTTTATCTCTCCATATATTAACATGGGAAAAAAAGCCAGTCCAAATTAAAAGCAACCTAGTGTTTAATCCGCTGGCACCAGCTTCTGCAGTATTTTCAACCTGTCACTGATCCTGCCCACAAGGCCAGGAACTTAGATTCCTCTTATTGACCATTTTACTGCAAAAAACAGATTATCTGCTTGAACACGAGCAATTTAAGAAATGTGCAGTTAAATTTTATATTTTGCTTCTCTAAAGACAACGAATGTAAAGGCCATTTTCAAAGATACACCTTTCAATAATCATGTCTTACCTGCATTATCAGTTGTGAACATAGGTATTCTTCAATGTTTGCTGTTTGATAGACCTTTGCCATAACTATTGTTTTTTCCAAAGACTCTCAGGCTTTCTCCAGTCTCTGGCTGTAATCTTACATTCGGTACAGTAAAAATAGAAGACACTGCAAAAAAGAGTGTCAGTTCAGAAACTTTTATTTTCTCCTGCAGAAGTAATAATTTAAAAATAGTTAGTTCATATACATGGCAAACACAACACTGAATACATATATGCAGATTTTACATATACCACCTATGCATGTAATTAAGCACTGTAAAAATTCTGAATGGAAAGAAGCTGAATGCATTATGATGGAAGCTGTATGATGCAAGAGTTCTTAGCTGCATTCTAGAAAGAAAACCTGTTTCCAGGTTTTGTGTGTTGCCTTGTCTTGTACAGCGCTGTATAATTAATATTTTCGATTTTAAAATTCCCTCTCTGAGAGCATTGAGAAATTAATAAGAATGTGAAAAAATGCCGCAAGGTTTTTCAATAATTTGTCATCACATACTAAATCTTCAGAGTCTTGATCCAGTAGAACTGAGCTATTTTGTTTTACTTCTTTTTAAGCTTGTTAAAATATCCCAACAACTCCAAAAGCTTTTACATAAAGCAACCTCCTTCTGCACGAGCTAGAAAAAACATGTAACACCAGACAAGCGATTATTATTAGACAAGATGATAGTAATCCCAGGGATCAAACTGCAAATGGTTAAGGACTCACACACTGATGATATGAGAACTTAATTTTACTTAGAATGCCTCAAACTACTGGGGAAAAAATCACTGACTTATATGAGCTCTCAAATACGAAATCAGAAAAGGGGCAGGACTGATTCTTTTCTTCCACAGAAAATAACAAGTAGACTTATTTAGTAAAAGCTCTTAATGTATAGATTATTGCTCATGTCTGAGATGAATGAAGGCTATCTTGCATCACAAACTGTATTCTATTCCCAAACAAGATGTTTTTAGATGAACTGCCCAACTCTTACCTTTTTAATACACTATTTTTAAAAATTGGAAGTGGCTAGATGTTAGAGCTTCTCTGGAAATTGAACTTCCAATCCAATTGAACTGATACCTTGACTTGAAACCAAACCAAATTAAAAAAAAAAAAAAAAAATCAAACTTTTCCTTCTCAAATAAACTCATTTTGTACACATTTTTAAAATAAATCATGAGAAAAAAATTTTGTCCTGTAAAATATTACATAGAATACAAATACATAGTACTAAAGTCAAAATGAGAAGAGAAAGTGAAACATATTTTTTACTTTGTCAATGTACACAGTCACCAGACTTTGGTGAAATACTGTGATTCCAAAGAAACAATGTTTTCAGATGGGAGATCGTCTGACTGATTTTTTTCCTTCTCTTTTTTCTTCCTTCTTACCTGTGAGTCTTTCCTTGGTTTTTAGTACTAAATCCCCAAATTTGCAATTCAGCAATAGGACCAAATTGGACAAAACATACTCCATGATGAATAACATTCTCTACAGAGATCTTCAAAACCGCAGTGGTGTCTTAATTAGGAGGCAGTAGGGTTTTTGTGTACAGACTTTTCTGTGGTGCATAAAGACTCAGTGTGTTTATACCTACATTTAATTAACTACCAATAGCAAGTGTTTCCCAATGCAAAATATTAACCCAGAGAAGGAGAATCGCAAAAACTGGTAATTTCACTACACAGTAAACGTTTTCCCGACTCTCCAAAGTATATGACTTCTTTTGTTTTGTAAATATGTTTACAAGTATATCCAAGTCATACTAAATAGAAATGATTGTAGTATTTGATACTGGGATTGTCCTTTCCTGCATCTGGATTTATGCTTCATAATGATTATCTACGAGACACAGAAATAGTCTTTCCGTAACTCAAAATTTTACTGGAGGCATTTAGAAGAACCTTGCTTTAAAACATAATGATTTTTCATCTTTATTCTCCCCCCTTCAAAAGGTTTCACTGCTCCTGATGTTTAACGTTATGCAAAGACGTGTTTCTGCCAATGAATATCGCCTTATGGTTATGCTTCTGCAAATAACCTGCTGTGAGCTGATAAAAGGATTAATGCAGCCAAAATTCTTAATCTGTGAAATTACAAATTAAATTCTCATATTAAAAATACCACCCTGAGGTATTTTTTGTGGTTTTAATTCCCCTCTGGTGTTCTGCATACATTGTGCTTGTTAATGACTAGGACAAGACTGTCTCTGTTGGCAGCCTGCTGCAGAGTGATAATGTGTAGGCATTTACTTCACTGATAGAACTGGATTTAACCACTGACTGATAAACTAAGTGGCAAGTGGGTAATAAGACCATATTAACAGAAAAGTACTACTGCAGAATTCAGAATTCAAAATCCTGGCTAGACTAAATCACACAGTCAGGAGGATTGAGACGTCACCATTGCAGAATGATTTTTGTTTTCCATTTAGTGGAAAAAGAATAAATGAACTAACATTCTTGATGTTTCATTAGTCCTGAAGAAATGAATCTCTTTGCATCACTTCCAGCAAAGGCAGACTTTCAACAGCACCCTTTGAATTCTCAGCTTATAAAGTTACCACAGTCATCAAACTGAGTGGTGGGTAAGCATGGCAGAGAAGGAAACTGGGAATCTTTTTGCAGAGTAAGGACATGGTCTTTGACAGAGCTGGTAATGGACAAAAATTAATGGTGCTAGTTTGATTTTAATCCATTGCCATAATATTCAGAAAGGGAGCTCAGTTTTTTCAAGGAAACTTTCAAATCAGCCACAGTTACACACACATATGCCATTGCTGCATCTCTGAACTTTGTGCCTCGGAGAACTGGATTTAGATCTTTTGCTAATGGATGCATGTTTGAAAGCAGAATATAGCATGCACTGTTCTAATCATGAGAGAGCATGCTCATCTTCACCACACTGAGTTAAAGCAAAATGTTGTCATCCCCATGTGAAACCTGTTTTTAATAACAAAACCTTCTCTGAATCAAAACCACCATGCATGATACTATTTTCCCCCAGAATAAATAGTAGTGTGGCTTTAACGCTGGAAGAAGATACAGACATGTATAAATGATTTGCAATTATTAGAGAGATAATTGACAGCTTACATGTTGATAGGAACATTTTTGCAGATGGAATGCATTTTGTTTAATAGAAGAAATAAAAAGATGTATGTAAATACTGAAAGCCTTCTTAGTTAATAATATCATCTGCCTAATTCAGCAAATTAACTGATTGTCTACTTTGTGTTTCTCAGCCTTCCAACTGCCGAGTCCTTTCTTAAAGGTTACTGTTATAACAGATGGAGATTCTATAAATCAAAAACGGCTGGATTTTTATCCTACATGCTGCAGCTAGTTAAGTACTGTATGTTATAAAGTGAAAAGCACTAAATATGTAAATCATGTTTTTCCTTTTTCTTTATGACAACTCAGATAATTCTCTTGGCTGCACTCATAATCAAATACGGAGATAGCTGGCTGCAGACTGTGGAACAGAGATAGCCATAAAAAAAAAAATCCATTTTGTCCTGTGTCAAGCTAACTATGTAATTTCAAGCTACACAATTGTACTCACATATTGTGTGTGTGGCTGTGTATGTTCCTGAAGCTGTCTGCATGTGCTGTTTAGCATACACACATGCATCTGTATGAACAAGCGACTTTCTTTTCAATCGATTCAGAGGAGGTTATACTCACTATCAGTTAACTCCCATAGCCGCGGGGGCAGATCACTGAAATACTCATGGCTCAGGGCTGCCTGTGCTGACAATCTGTTCTTTGGGAAACACTGGAGTAGTTTGGAGGCTAGATCTTCTGCGTGATTCGCATAGCTCAGCCTGAAACACAAAGAAAGAGGGTTTTCTGAAAAGCAATCTCATTATTCTGTTTACTAATTCCATCTGCAGTCAGCACAGCTGAAAAACTGAGTCTTGCTAGTCAGGATAAAGACAAATTCTGTTTGGGAGCATGACTGGGAAAGATACTTCTCAGGTTAGGGAGTCAATGAATTATTTTTGGATTGATAGCTCAAAATTCATACAAATTTTACAAATATAATGCATATGATATACAATATCACATACACTCTGCCTAATATGTTGGAGGATCATGAGCAACAGCATCTTGAAAGCAACTGTTTTGATTCTTCCATTTACATTTTATTGAGCACACTGACAGACAAAATGTATGGACCTGGAAACAAATTATTATTGCTATCTAAAATTGTGAAATCCAAGCTTAAAATAACAGCAGTACTCATACAACTTTATGAAGCATCAAATTTTAAAATTCAGTGACAGTTAACACACAACATATGCATCATGTTTCATAAAGACATTTGTCTTTTAAAGACATTCAACTAGAACTTAATCTGGCCACTACCATAAAAGACAATTAAAAATGTTTCTATAAAACCATTAACAGCAAAAAGAGGTCTAAGGAGAATCTCCATCCTTTGCTCGATGAGGGGGGGAACATAGTGACCAAGGATGAGGAAAAGGCCAAGGTACTGAATGCTTCTTTGCCTCCATCTTTAACAGTAAGACCAGTTGTTTGCTGAGTGTCCAGCTCCTAAAGCTGGAAGACAGAGACAGGGAGAAGAATGAAGCCCCCATCATCATCATCAATCATCATCATCATGTCTTGGCTTCGTGAACAAAGATCTGGGAAGGGCTTTTCCCACACTCACTGCAAGCGATGAGTGCACCCTTCGGGCCAGCGCAGTGGATTTTCTAGGTGAGGCTCAGCGTGCGCGGAACTGGCTCCACCCTTTACACCTGAGATTCATCTGCCAGGGCCTAGCGAGCTTGGACGGTGACAGCGAAGTCCTCAGGTCGTAGGTTTGGTTAGAGTATCCTTCTCTGAGATGATGGATGCCTTACAAGGCTAAACGAGCTCCATCTGCCCGGGTTTGGAGTCAGAGTTGTCCTTCTCCTAGGATGGTTGCCCGAAGGCTAGTGAGCCCACCCTGCCCATGGACACACTTTGTCTGACCCTTCAATTGAGACCTGTCTGGCTTGGGAGACCCTACCGGAGGCACATGCCACCACCAGCACAGCTCTCAACCTCAC
>NW_010387736.1:58467-59364 GCF_000710305.1 Buceros rhinoceros silvestris
AAACGGGAGTGCTGGAGGGTGGAAGCCCCCATAATCCAAAAGGAAATGGTCAGTGACCCACTGCACCACTTAGATGTGCGCAAGTCTATGGAGCCAGACGGGACCCACCCAAGAGTACTGAGGGAGCCAGCAGAAGTGCTCAGAAAGCCACTTTCCATCATTTACCAGCAGTCCTGGCTAACCAGGGAAGCCCCAGTTGACTGGAGATGAGAAAATCTGATGTCCACCTTCAAGAACAGCTGGAAGGAGGATCTGGGGAACTAGAGGCCTGTCAGTCTGAGCTTGATGCCAGGGCAAGGTTTATGGAGCAGATCATCTTGAGCGCTATCACACAAGACATACAGGACATCCAGGGGATCAGGCCCAGTCAGCATGGGTTTATGAAAGCCAGGTCCTGCTTGACTTACTTGATCTCCTTCTACGACAAGGTGACCTGCTTTAGTGCATGAAGGAAGTGCTGTGGGTGTTGTCTACCTAGACTTTAGTAAAGCCTTTGACACTGTTTTCCACAGCATTATCCTGGAGAAACTGGCTGCCTGTGGCTTGGATGATACTTGGATGTACTGCTTGCTGGATAAAAATCAGTCCTAACTATCAGTCCCAAAGAGTGGGCGTGAATGGAGTTAAATCCAGTTGGCAGCCAGTCAGAAGTGGTGTTCTCCAGGATTCAGTTTTGGGGCCTGTCCTCTTCAACATCTTCATCAATGATCTGGATTGAGTGTACCTTCAGTAAGTTTGCACATGACACCAAGTTAGGTGGGTTAGGATCTGCAGTGGGATCTGGACAGGCTGGATCAATGGACCAGGGCCACTTATGCAAGGTTCAACAAGGCCAAGTACCAAGTCCTGCACTTGGATCACAGCAACCCCCTGCAATGCTTGGGGAAGAGTGGCTGG
>NW_010387736.1:59684-69498 GCF_000710305.1 Buceros rhinoceros silvestris
GGAAAAGGACCTGGGGGTGTTGGTCAACAGCCGGCTGAATATGATCCAGCAGTGTGCCCAGGTGGCCAAGAAGGCCAATGGCATTCTGGCTTATACCAGAAATAGCGTGGTCAGCAGGACCAGGAAAGTGATTGTCCTCCTGTACTCAGCACTGGTGAGGCCACACCCTGAATACTGTGTCCAGTTTTGGGCCCCTCACTCCAAGAAGGACATTGAGGTGCTGGAGTGTGTCCAGAGAAGGGCAACAAAGCTGGTGAAGGGTCTAGAGCTCAAGTCTTGTGAGGGGTGGCTGAGGGAACTGGGGTTGTTTAACCTGGAGAAAAGGAGACTGAGGGGAGACCTTATCGCTCTCTACAATTACCTGAAAGGAGGTTGCAGTGAGGTGGGGGTTGGTCTCTTCTCCCAAGTAACAAGTGACAGGATTAGAGGAAACAGCCTCCAGTTGCACGAGGGGAGATTTAGGCTGGATATTAGGAAACATTTCTTTACAGAAAGGGCTGTGAAGCATTGGGACAGGCTGCCCAGGGCAGTGGTGGAGTCTCCATCCCGGAAGATATTTAAAAGATGTGTAGATGTGGTGCTGAGGGACATGGTTTAGTGGTGTCTTGGCAGTGCTGTGTTAATGGTTTGACTGTGTGATCTTAAAGGTCTCTTCCAACCAAAACAATTCTGTGATTCTGTCTTTTGGAAAGTACTGACTTATTTTTTCATATATTCAAATGGCAGGGGGCTGATTCTTCATTAGGTGTTAATGCAATGTAAATGTTAAATTGTAAGTTAATTATCTTTTCTATGCTACCTAGGGAAGTCTGAGAAAACTCATTGTTTTATTGCTTGGGAATATTACAAGAAAATAGAAACTAAAAATAATAGGTTTGGAGGGGAGAGAGTGAAATGGTAATCAGTAAGATGTGGCTTGGGTCTAGTAACCTACAATTGCCTCCTAAATTTCCAAAGCCACCAAACTTATTATAATATGCAGTTGGAAAAGAGGTGTTTCAGGATGAATCTTGTCAACACTGTGTTGCTATTATTAGAAGGTAACTTAGTCAATTCAACCATGCCTTTGCTCAGTAAAGATCTCTTGTCAGGTAAAAACATCAAAGTGTATAAAAGTGTCAATGCACTGGTTTCCAGAACAGCTAGACTGCAGTTCAAAATACCAAAATAATTGAACAAGATGGTGTTATCCTCTACTATCAACAATCCTTCAGCATGTTTCACGCAAATGTTCGTTTTGGTTCAGTTCAAGCTGACTGTCTGGAAAGCCATTCAAGGAAGATGGATTAAACAGATACTCTTATTTGGCTGACACAACATAATTAATATGGATCACTGTATGCGCAGTGATGCACACTGTATGCATGCTCTGCCACAAGAACAGACAACACTGCAAATACTAAAAGAAAAAAAACCTGTCATTACAGCGAGAACTTCAAGTCACAAATGTCATAGACACAACTTCCTGTCCATGTCTGTACTACACTCAGTGTGAAAAAAAAAACACCCACCCGACATTAAAAGTCTACTAAAAGCATCTCTACTAAATTATGTGTTGGCATATGTCTGACATGCTGATATTTGTAATGATTCAAAAAATATGCCACTCATTAATTTCTAGCAAATCTACGCTAGGTAGGACTTTTTGAATATTGTGCCTATCTGAGATCCTCTTGAGAACTGGCAGGATACTAGTTCAGAATTGCCCAGAAGTGCTGACGACTTTAGGACTTTATTTTTCATCAGTCATAATCCTACAGAATTCTCAGTATAGGGATTTGGAATTGCTATTCCAAGTTAAACAGATGCTGAGCCCCAGTGATTCTGATGGGTATCATTTTTTCTGCTTTCATTTACAGTTCATGACAAAATAAAGGCATCTTGACTGAAACAGATATTGCCTATAAATTAGATTACAAATTAGATTAATTCCAGACTCCTTAAACTACCAGATTCTACAATAGCTTCATTAAACTTCTGTGAAAATTACAGAGAAGTTCATTACAAACACAGCAAAATTCCAGGAGAAAAGGCTATTCTTAACGCAGAAAAGGAAAAGGAGACATAAATATTCAGGGAGAATTGATATTAATTCTTCTACACATCCGAAATATCCATGGACTGTGAGGCCTGTCTTATGTCCTAATCCCACCTACACCAATTATTTGTTCAGAAGTCCTGGCAAATAATTTTTCCCACAGCTGCAGCTGCATCCTTCTTAGGAGCCATAGCAAACTTGCTCTGTCTTGAATGAAAACTACTGTAAAGTCAGAAAAAGGAGGTCACTTAGTGAAATATTACCCTCCAATGTAAGAATTGTACCATTATATAGCTGATCCATAGGTGTAGCGAAGACGCTAATTAAGTAAGGCAAAACAAAGAACATTCAAACATTAACAAATTCTGACTTGCAAGTAAAATTATGGATGATGACACCCTAGTTCCTCGCTGCTCTTGAGTGGAGTAGTGCTGATGTTGTGACTGTATTAATGGTCAGCAATGTACCCGGCATGTTGCTAAAGTTTTTTTTCAGCAAGAAATAAAGAAATGTAAATTGAAAATACTTTGATTAGGAACAGTTTAGGAAGCCAAAGTCACCTTCCCAGTTTGGAAACAAAAAAGATACCTGTTTAACTGAGATCAATCAGGAAGCCGAATATAAGTATCAAATATACGGCAGACCATAAATTAAGGTAATATAAACCTAACAAAAATATCTAAGGCTGCAACATAATCACATCAACTAATGAAATAACTGTGAAAAAATCAGTCAAAATTAGAACCAGCTTTATAATTAATACATAGAAAAAAGACTAAATTCATTGCACTGTCTGCAAAAATAGTTACATCTGCTGTAATTATTACATTTACCAGCCCTGATAATAATCCGAGTAGTGCTGGGACAGGCGTGGTCATGTTAGTTATTTCTGCAGTGCTTTGCAAATCCCAGTTGCTACATTAACAGCATTGTGTTCCCAAGCATTTATAGATTTTAAACTTAGAAGGGACCATAACGATCAAATCTCACCTCCACTGTAACACAGGGCAAAGACCATTATCCAAGTAACTTATGGATCAAATCATCACTTTTAGCTAGGCTCAGCTGTATCTTTAAAGAGCTACATCAAAGTTCTAGCTTTGTTTACGGAGCTTTGCACTGCAATGAAAAAATCCTCCTCCAAACCCCATGTCTTCTGCAATGGTCACTTCTGGAAACCCGTGGACACAGCACAAGTCATATGCATGTGGGGTCCTAAGGTTGTCAGTCTTAAAACTGATGCCTTAGTGGAATGTATGACTAATTTTGCTGCTACAAGCTATTCGTTTCCTTATGAAAAACACACTGTATGATCATGTATTTAAATTACATCTACTACATCAGAATTGTTTGGAGAAACCCATTTAGCACATAACCTCAGCGGTCTGGAACGCTGGAACGTTGGAACGTTTGGTTTTGTTTTTTTTTTTTTTTTTTTTTTTTTTTTTTTTTTTTTTTTTTTTTTTTTTTTTTTTTTTTTTTTTTGCCAATACTCTCTTTAAAATATCCTCCCTAATACATTAAGAATACGTCTGACTTAAGATGGAAACATGGTTCCTCAATAGGGACAAAGGCTGAATTTTCTGACAGGGTTCAATAGTTAAATATCTAATACAGAAAAGTTAATAAAAATAACTAAATTTAAAAAAAGATTTTATTTTTAAATACACATCCTTCAATATGTGACAAGATGGAATTTCATACAATATGGCTTTGTGTCTAAAACATAATAGCATGTTTTGTCTCACAGCAGTTGGGCCATATAGGAACTCGGCACGCATGATATGGCAAGTCTCAATATTCACGCTTCACTTACTGTCACAGTGATCACTGAGGAATAGTTATTAGCCATGACAGCATATATACCTTCAGAAAATGTGGCACACAGAAGAATACAGAGAAAGCTTTGCAATGGGTATTAAATAATATGTAGATATTGTTTTGAGAAATATTGGGAATATTTTTACACACCTACTCTGCTGACATTTGTAAAACACCTTGATTTTCAACTTAATCCCAAGCGCTACATACAGCCTTAGCTCAAGAAAAACAAACACCATATGAACCTGTCTCACTTTGAACATATATGAATCTGACTAGACTTGAGCAGTTGTAAATCTCATTGGATTACAAGAATTTGATTTAATTTCAGAAAACAGGCTTAAATGTCTTTCTGCTGCTGTGGAAGGTCAGTATTTGGTCAAGCAGAACATGACTAAGATCACTGAAGTTTAGTTTAAGCTCTTGAGAAAAAAAAGTTTTGGGCATGTGCAGTGAACTTCTGAACTTGGGGTGATTTGTTTTTAAATGCAATGAAGAAGACAGCTCAAATTCACATTAATAATTAAGACAAATGGGCATTAAAACAAACGGAGATAGTATGTTGTCTGTATACTCCTAACAGCATGAGGTAAGTGCTTGCTAAAGCAAAAATCGTTTACTGTGCATATTTTCCATGTAAAGATATGACTCTCGCATCGTATCATTAATTCATTTCTCAACTGGTGTTTAAAGCATGGCCTAAAGGAGTGAGGCACCTAATTCCCTTTAGAAATCTTGGCTCTATTTCTTTATTCTAAGTAATCTCTTGTAACTCAAAGTGCTGAAAGACAAAACCACACTTAATCCAAACAATCACACCGTTTAGAAGAGTTTAAAGTTTAAGGAAGAGAATAAACAAATTGGTGCAAATTAGGCAGGCCATACGGTAACCCTCGCAGCTGGTTTTGCAGAGGGCACCTCAACGATAGGGCTCATGGGCAGTCCTGTGGTATCACACCTACCATCACGCTGCCATGAGAGCCATATTTTCCATTTTCACCCAAGTATGGGTGGCAGGATGGCAGTCTTTCCCCCTTGCCGAAGACTTTAGACTTCTCCTGAGTTCTGACACAAAACTGTGCCAACACCGTGTATTGTAGTTAAGGTTTTCTTTGCAAATTCGTTGTCTTCTGACCAGCTGATACAGACATGCCCTCATGCACCTTGATAGCCTGCGTCTCTGAATATACACACGACCCTACTAGCAGCAGCTACACAGCACACAAACCTGAGCAGGCCCTACCTTAATGTTTTCTTCTTACTATACATCAACAGGCTTTTCCATTGTTACAGCCATGCCGAGGATACCCACCATATTCAAAGACCTGATGTGCCAGCTCCAGCAAGCAGGATCTGCTTCCCTAAGGCACTTGTTATAAATAAATGCTTTTGTAGCTTTTATTTATTTAGCCATCATGGAACCATTGCAACAAGTGAAAGCAAGTTTTGATGCAACCCTTTTAGCTTTCGATACAGATCAAGGCAAAAAGTGGCACCTCAAGACAAGAATCTAATGGAGTAAAGATGTTACCATTTGTTCTGTCTTTTACAGAGGATACTGAGGATTAAAACTGATGAACAAAGAGGCACAAAAGCTTCTGAAGACTCACTGAAGCAGGGTTTTACTTGTTGCTGATCAATCAATCACAAAATACAGAACTTGCTCTACAGTACAGTGTAGAGTACTTCAAGCCAAACTCTACAGTAAACATTAGAAACACCGCCACAGGAAGCACATTTCAGTATTGGGATTGTCCCTCACATCTGCATGGGGCTGCCGACAGCATCCCTAATGTTGTGCTGGGTTGTGCATGTTCTTCAGGAGATGCCTGCCTCCAAACACCCAATGTCCCTCTCGCTCCTCCTAAACCTAGGTGCTGGCAGCAGTCTTAGATTCAGAAACACTGAGCTCTCTACATATGCCGGGTGGAAAAGTATGGTCTCCAGGCTCCCTAGGCTGTCAGTTTAATTTGCACTCTTCTAGCTCAGTACCTCACTAGAAGTGAGATTTCCTCATTAGTGCAAGATCTCGCTCAGGCTTCTTAGATGAGCTAGGCTGGGGCGAATCCTGCACTAATGTGGCTGTAGTGCTCCCAGCATTTTGCTCTGTGCTCCTGCACAAAACTGCACTCCACAGTCTTCAGACCTTCACAATTTTCAAAAGGTTTTATGAAACAATCTCTTTGAAAATGTTGAAATTAGTCTGGTCCTTTTTGATTATATTACCATATCACAGCAACAGCAGGCTGTTCAGCAACTACTGCTGAAGTACTGAAAAGGAGGTCTAAATGTTTATTATTAAAATAAAAGCCATGACAACCAATGATGAGTATTTGCTGATATGGAACAGAGATAAAACTGCTTGACTCTTTGATATTGCTGTTAATGTCCACATAAGAAAGGTCAGAGCCCTATTTGGAGAGCTACGGAGGTAAGTTCATTCAATGCAATTCCAGAAGGTAATAATAACCCTGACCCATCTGAACTAATTCTCACTTGGGAGTTACACGGATGCCATAAGCTGGAAAGCAGCCAAGATGAGTAGCATTTCATGAGAAAAGTGAATGTAACAAATGAAGGTTCTTAACAACATGGGCATCTTTTTTAATTAATAAAGGTCTACCTCTAGTTACATAATTTTTATACATTTGGTAAATTTTTAACAGAATCTACTGACTCAATAGATGAACCATAATTACAGTTGCAGCTCCTGAACTTCTCAAAATGGAAAATTAAGACGCTTACTTAAAGTGCTCATGAGTCACATGAGGCTTCAGAGGCTCAATTTGGTCACACCTAGGCTAAACAAGTGATGCACCTCTCATGTCAATATACGTTTCATAACAGCCATTAAGTTCAGTCATGACAAGATCATAAAATCATCACTGAATGTAACTCAAGATAAAACTTACTTATATATGAGTCTATTTCTCCCTGACTCCTTCTGCACTAGATTTAATGTGTTTTAGTGACATTTCAGATGTATTACTGTACTTCTACAACATGCTTCACATAGGAAGAACTGTAACACACTTACAGAATATACCACCTTTAAAAATTGAATTTGGTTGATTTGAACTTTAAATGCTAAGCTTAAAGAGAAGCAGTCAATATGTAACAGACTTAACAGTACCCGAGTTTTGTCCTGCTGTAGCCTGACATGCACCCAGGTGAGCTCTTGCACTGATGCCTCAGAACAAACACACTGGGCTATGAAACCTTACTAAGAGAGCCAGTGCCAACTACCAAGAGCTTAAGGCATGAAGATAACCAATACTGTTCACAGACAATATTGCAGGTATTTCTCTCACTTTTCTATACCATTTTGATACAGAACAAGGTTTACATTTGACACTGGGTAGTATCTTTTTGCCAGGATTACACATGCTGGAGCATCAAATGAAGCAGCAACTATGGAGTCTTCATGGCAGACATTAAAGAGAACAAAAAAAGCTTATTTGAATGGCAAATATACAATATATGTCCATACACACTCTGAGCTATTGAGAGTGTAGCTTTCTGCAATATAATCATGTAACTTCCTTAATACCCGGGAATTCTGAGATGGTGATATTCCAGGTAATGTGATTGCTGAGTACAGTGTTCTGCTACTGTTTAAAACCAAAACTAATTTTGTAAACTAAAACAATACCTGAAGTATTTCACATTCTTTCACTCAGTTTTCAGCAGTTTCTCTAAGACATAGGTATTTCCCAGAAAAAAATATTTCCCAAGAAATTTTAATCAGAATATGCTTTACCATTTTTGCCCTAGTAAGAATTTAGAAATTACTTCTTTTTTGATTTTACATGACACCACCAATCAGCTACTTTATTTCTTTCAGCATCCCAATTAGCCTAGTATTAAAGATATTAATTATGGAAGACATAATGTATTACCTCATCATGACAGATTACGCTAGATTTATAGTTTACTGGGAGATCTTTGCTTGCTTGCCTCTAAGTGTAATTAATGAAGAACAGTAACATGGTGGTGACATCTAATCAGAAGCTTTTGATTATTTTGAAATTCTTAAAAAGGGAATGAAACTTCTGATCAAGGAAGTGGTTTTTAAAAGCCTTCTTTGTGCACTTCAGCAAGCTGACCAGAATATCCTAGGAAGATAAACAGAGCTAAAAATAATTACTAATACCCCCGATCATTTTAGGAGCTATTATTTCACCAGAAAATTGAGAAAATACATCTTTAATCCTGAACAAAAACTCTTCAAGGTTTATGTTCACTATAAACCTTTCACTGAGAACTGAAAATATAAGTTAGTAATGCAATAAATGCCCTAACAAATATATCAGATTTTTCACTTAATGCTTTTTACAGGCTTAAACCAAACCGAGTGAAAGAAAATCACCTTTTACAGTCTGACTCTTAAAGGAAGAATGCCTTTCTGTTATGCTTTTTAAAAGCAGGCATGGTGAATTTATATCAACTTCACTGAATCTTGGGGCATGATAAAAGGAAGAAAATGCGGCAGTGGAGTTAACATTCCGTAGCATTCCTTCTTCACATTTATTTCCTCATTGGCTGGACACAAGCAAATAACCCACCCTCACAAACACAGAAATAGCTGAAATAAACCTCTGGCACACAATGCAGTCAAAGCTCTGTGCTTTTCCTCCTCCCACCCTTGACAGCCTGAATTGTTTCTCTCCAAAGAAATCCAAGCAAAAATTACTCCTCAGAAAAAAACAACCAAACTCTGAATTTCAAATTTGTCAAGTGGGTGCTAGAGCAGTGAATGAAGTTTCCCCTATTTTCCCTTATTAAATGACTACAGAAAGAAAAAACAGACGTCTTTTTGGACCTACTGCTTTTTGAGAACTAAAAAAGATGACAACTAAGTCTAGTAAATAAACGTTAGAATCACCTTATAAATCTCTGCCCTCTTGTCCAATATTTTATCATCGTGGTTATAAGAAGTCTTAATTAATTCTAATGTAAATAAGAACTGGTCTGTTTGCTCCGTATTTCAGCAAGAATTTGCTGCAAGGTTGCAGCATGCAGGTAGTGCCCCAAGAACGGTGACTTTCCTTTAGTCAGTGAAGCCAAAGATCATTTATCACAGTTAACCTACAAATCTGTCTTGCCTCAGATCTGTCAACCACTTGGAAGCAGCTACTTGTCCTGTTCTCTCACAGCTCCCTAAAACATCAACGAGTCTGATCTTTTCTCTTATTGTATACCTCCCAGCTAATAAAATATATTTTTATGGATGTGGAACGAACAGAAGTACTTTGTATTTATTTATACAGCTCATTAAAGGTGGATAGAGATTTGGAGGCAGAGAGAACGCCCCAAGCCTAAAAAGCTCATAAAGATGGACCCCAGGCATATGCATGTATTTAACTTTATGTATATGAGTTGCTTGGCTGAACCCAATGAGACTAAGCAATTACATACAAGTAGTACATCCTGGTCTTTTTGCAACTACACTCCTAAGCCAAGACATGACAGGGAAATGGTGCAGAACTAGTAAACATTGAAAGGAGGAGACCACGATGGTTATAATGAGTGCATATGGGCAATATATGCAGTCAAATCTATGCAGTCAGAAATACTTGATTATATATTATTACGCCTATAGAGACAGACGTCATACAGAACTTGCTGCAGCTCCCTGACCCTCAGATGGCAGATGGTTCAGATGGCATTAGAAGAGAAGACAGGATAGGATGCCCCATCCACACCAGCATCGTAGCGCAGAAGGTGCCATTTCTTCTCCAGATTCACTCTCCTGATTTAGCACACCACTCTTCTCATTGCATTAATGGGAAAAACAGGTCATTTTCCAGTAGGGAGAATCTGGCAGACTGAAAATCCACTGCCTGATACCAACAGCAGTAAAACATGTTAAGACACAAATATGCTTGTGCCAATCTGTTAAAAGAAGTCTGAATTTGACTTTGAACTTAAATGGGGGGGGGGGGGGGGGGAGGG
>NW_010387736.1:69582-74082 GCF_000710305.1 Buceros rhinoceros silvestris
GGGGGGTAAGAGTGTAATTATTCAAGAATTTCTTAAGCATAAAGACCATTGTAGAAGGAGAAAACAGTGTTCTCTCCCTAGTATGCAATTTGGAGAAAACATAACATGATTTTCGGTTGATTTTTTTTTAAAGTGAAACATTACATATCCACGGCATTCAAATGTCTTTTTAACAAGTTGCTTGGATGTAACACAAAAGTTTATGCTTTTTTAACTATAAACAGGTTGGAGGTGAACCACAAATTCCATATATTTTAGCTAGCAGTTACTGAAATATGTGGATTTTCAGTGCTTGTACTCACATATATGTGAGGAGGAAGTGCTATCTAACGCTCAGAAATCGGCTTGCAGTAGGGAAGGGCTCAATTCTGAACTACTTTTGTAAATCCTAGCCTGTCAAAGCACCATGAAAGAGAGACAACTAAGCGGGGAGTTACTGCTATTTAGGCATAAATCACCATAGAATTAAAGAACTAAAATCAGAATTGTTATCTATAATAGTGACCACTAAATGTCAAAGATTTCCCAAAGAGCCAGCTGTCACTAAACATTGACTGCCAGTAGAGTTCAGGCCACTTCTAATAACCCAAAATAAGCAGGTGGATTTTCAAAAGATTTTGCACACATGGAATTATGGAATCCACAGAGTTCTGAGACATATCTGGTCATGTGTGCTGTAACTGAAGCAGGATGGGCAGGCAAATTAACAACAGGGTCTCATTTCATTTCTAAATGGATATTAAGCTTCTGTGAAAGCAGGCATTTGTAGCAGACAAGGACTAGTCCTAGTAGCTTCCAAACTGAGAACAAGAAGCTTGGAGAAAAGAACTGAAAACAACTGGTAAACGCACTATCTGGGCAGAAGCCCATCTGATTCCTAGAAAGATAGACAGCAGTTGTGATTCTGCCTGAATTATCTAGGGGACAGGAAAAGGCCCAAATACAGGTAAGGGATCACTGACATAAGAACTGGGAATAGGAGCAAATACACAGCTTTGTGAAAAGAGGAAAAGGCATAATTCTGGAGGATTTTGAAAAGTATAGAAAGGGAAAAAGAATGGTAAGAGTGAAACAGCCAGTGTTGGGAAGGCAGCTAAACCATAATATATAATCTGAATTTACAGTTTGCTTTTGATATGATCTGAAGAAGAGTCTTGCTCAGGAGAGGACGTTAAGAAGGATATTATGATAATCAAGGTCTGAGGGACAGAGTTGGTTGGGGAAGGAAAAAAACTATCTTGGAAATGCTGGAATGAAAAAAAAATTTGGAGAATTTATATAGCAGTCTGGATGCACAGGTTTTTCATCTGTCCTTTCCTAAGCCTTCAGGCCTAGGTGACAAAGGATGCTAGCATTACAATGAGAGAAAAAGCTTCCCTGGGAATATGCTCAAGTGTGCACAGGGCAGAGAACAGTAAGAATCTCTCTGTTGAAGCCTGTATTGAGACATTATGCGGGGATAGGAAGAGAGCCTGACTGCTCAACTACTGAGTGTCCGCATTGTCCCCTGGATTACTTTGTCCTGTGCCACCTCACCTTCTCCAAAATCACTCCTAGACACAGTTCAGGGACCATTCCCAAAAGGCAGCATTTACCAGTCTCCTACAAGCAGAGCATGCAACATAGTCTTATGCTAGACCACGCAATTCCCATGGTCTGCAATATGGGTCTGATACTATGCTGGAAATTTTGAGTTAAAAACCTCATACTGAATATCCTCAAAACAATAATCGCACCTGCAGCTGCATGGGGACCACATAAAGCCCACAGGAGACACATGCCCAAGTGTGAGTACAGCTGTAGCTAAGGTCTGCCACATGGCCTCAGGGCGAGAAGACAGACCCTGGCTCCGCTTTAGTTAGCAGGATAGATGCAGGCTGTATGTGACAGAAGAATGATATTCACCAAACACTATCTGTCAACATCTCAGGCAAGATTCATGCTCTCATGGTTGCAGAATAAAGCTTGACTCTAGGCACTCTAAGGATGAAATATGAAAGAAATAAAAGGAATATTACACTATTCTACACTAGTCATAATGCTGAAGGAAGGCAAATAATAATCTGGAGCACGATTTTTTTTTGTCAGGGTGGTGAAATTAGTTTGAGGCACGATTAACAGTTCACAGTAGTAAACAGGGCTTTGAGAGTGCTATTGCTATAGAATCTAACTGAAAGAAGGCAAAGCAAAAATAATGGTCCATTCTTGACTTGCAATGGTGTCAGAGAGAGAAGCATAAATTTCATCTATTTTTTACAGGATGTGCTTGGATTTTCTAAGTTTGGGTCAAAACAATAGCAATATTTTAAAACTATTCTAGATTCTTAAACATTACAAACAAAAAAGCAAATATTACATTTATAAGAATGTGACAGAAGTAAAAAAATTATCTTTTCCATTTAAATTCTTTGCAGTAAAATTCTGAGTATGTAAGTCCAACATGAAAAATTAGAGCTTTTATTCATTTGTATTTCCAGCCTCCTATTGCAGCAGTGATCATAAAACAAACACAGCTGGCATCTTTATTATTTTATTCACTGAAGGATTTAGCTGGACAAACATCACAAAGATGGTGCCTCCTTTCATTGAATTTATGATCAAATATGCTCCTCTGTTACATCAATTATTATGAGATGTGAATAATTTAACAGAAAGTTGTCTATTTGTAAACTAGATCTTACAGATATAAATTCAGCTGAGGTAGCAGACAGTGGAACTACACTGTATTAAACATTACATTATTTAAAAGGATGCAGTTTTTTGTGAATCACATTTAGTGATAGTGTCATTTACATTTTGGCATCCAGTGAGGTGATAATTCAGGCAAAGAACATTTCAACATTTTGTTTCAAACTTCACTTAGATTTATCTTTATCAGAGAAGAACTTAACCGTTTTAGTGATGTCTTTCAAAATCACTGAATATATTTCCTACAAAGACTTAATTAAAAAGAAGACACAAACCACCATCACTGTCGTTTTTTGTGGATTTTTTCCATAGATTTCTACGGAAGTCTGTTGTTCAGCATAATACCAGGAGAGTTATAATAATTTTAATGCAGAATGTGTGCCTTAGGATACGGATTGACTCAATGCCTGAAAGAAAAAGGTCAGTTCCCTTCGGAACCACTTGCTTCTTCGCCCTCCAGCAATGACAGGTGCACCAGCCCTGTGCCGAGGCTTGTTACTCACAGTGTGCTGCTGCAGATACATAATCTAACCTCTCAATTTTAATGCATCAGCAAGGCTTATTTTCTCCTATCTTCCCAATGTGACACTCAGGTCAAGCAGGCACTGAAAATAGATACATGATGATCTGCCTGCAGCCGGCAGCCTGCACAAATTCTCTACCAGTAACTTCAAACTTTCTAAGCTAGGTTATTTAAAGAAATCACTAAATCTAATTATGAAAACCACTTGGCGAGCAAATAACTTCAAGTTTTGAAACAAATCACTGCACTCACTAGCCTCCTACAATGCTATGTGTTTCTGCATCACTAATTTTAAAAAAATTGCATGAAGAAGCAAAAAATTCTTGTTTCTCTGTCCTGTAAGGCAGGAAAGAAGTCAGAAATCTGAAGGCAGATACATGAAGTGCCACAGTCAGAAAGACAGGAAAGGAAGTAATTAAGGTATTCTTGACAAAACTGTGATGAATTCTGGGAGACGGTCAAAGGAGATTCTTCACAAATGGCAATATGTGAATACCTATGAACACTGTCCTACTGCAGAAAATATGGTGGTCAAAATTACACTGAAAACCCCACATCAGATAGTCATAAAAGTCAGTAAAGTAGGTATCTGTTGAAGGTAAAGATACCTTCTGATGTTTATACCACTGCAGAAACCTTAGCTACTGCTTGTAAGTCCTTGGCTGCCAACAGAGCCAAAACGGCACGGGTTCTGAGATTGGCTTAAACTATCTGCAAAGGTGACAAAACTCAGCAGTGTTATTCACACTGTCTTTGGAATGCCAGCCCAGTTCTTAAGGTGCCTATCATTTGACTCTCATTTTGGAAAAATCTTGCCTTTAATGGCTACATACAAATTGCGAGAAACCCAGCAGCAAGGTCTACTTCACTTCTATTACTGTCTTCACAGTACACCTTCAATGCCTCAGACAAATAGTTTTAAAAGACATTTCAGAGACTCAAGTTTTGTCAGCAATATAATTATCTGGAGAAGAAAGATTTCAGCAGAGAGGCCAACAGTAGAGAACTCCAGCAAGAGGGCAGAATTAGGAATGTGAGGATATAATGACACCTGGTGCCTCTGACCAGAAAATATTATAGACTTCAAACCAAGATATGAACACAGACATTATGGCAACATACGAATAACAGACTACCAGAAACATAATTCTGAGAAATTAATAAAACATTGGCATGTAGAAATGCAAAAGGAGAAAGAACAACTGGAAACATCTGAAAGGAGCTGATCAGTAAATACTCAAAAACATTAATGAAGAACCTCTTTCATGGGCACCTCCTTGTCGTGGGGA
>NW_010387737.1:0-1311 GCF_000710305.1 Buceros rhinoceros silvestris
TGATCACAAGATTCACACTAACTCACTGTAAGATATTCTTTATATGTATATATATTTGTATGCGTAGATGCAACCATGGGACACACAGACAAACAGAGTTTGTCTTGGATCCAGTAAAATATAGATCCAGTAAAATATAGATCCAGTAAAATATAGATCCAGTAAAATATAGACCCATCCACGCTCGTGGAGAGGTGGAGGAAAGAGAGGTCAGCCTAGAGTTAAAATTCCCCTTTCTCGGGTTTAGGGTAGATACTCACAATGCTCCGTCGATCTGAACAGGCAGTCGTTGGGTCTCGATCAGTCTGACTTTGTCCTGGCCCTTCCACACAGTTTGGACGTGAGAGGCGTCCCGGCTCAGGGGAGATGCTGGACTCAGCCCACTGCGATGCAGGAGAGGCCAAAGAGTGTCGCTTTAGGATCACTATTTATAGGGTCCGAGATGACTGACTTTCGTCAGATATTTTCCCACTTTGGCCCATCTCATAAGTTGAAATATTCTGGTATTTTCTGCCAGTTGCACAAGCCCAGAATGTTTTGATTTCCAACGTTTGGTATCACCCCCCTGTTGACCCTGACACAAGTACAGATGTTCCAGGGATGTTGTGATGTTGTGATGGATGTACTCGGCTACCAGGAGGTGACCATCTCCCAAGTGATAGGCTGGGGAAGCGGGGCCCCGGGACACCAAAGAGGTCCCTTGCTGTTCTGCTTCGCCGTCCTTCACGAAGGATCCGTGCCTGACTTATTCCTGACACAGTTAGTTATGTGTCCAAGCCCTAAGGTTCATGAGAGGCTTTGAAAAGCGTTTACTCTGATTTTGCAAGTCAATGCTAAAAAGGGAGCATTTCTAGTGGGTTTGAGCACTGAGCTGAAGAAGTCCTGGCTTTGCTCGGTGAAAGTCAACATGGTGTGGCAACACGACATACTGCAAGTTGGACTAGAAGAACTCTACTGCTCCTTCTAACCAGCATTCCTATGGTTCTGTGGTATCCCTACAGATTTCAGATGGGTCCTTCAGCGGTCTCTGTCATCAGTCTTTTGTTATTCACGGCCTTCAGTGACATGGCTCTTAGTGGTTTCTAGGACACTTGAGCTATAAGCAGAACATGAACACTTGGTTTTACAGGATGTGCAACAGAGGGAGAGCAGTCTCAGTCTCTTGTTTTGATTCCATGTACCTATTGAAGTGTCGTTTTCCTGCTCTGTTTCACTTGGTTTAGTTTATCCTTTGCTTGCTTTTAGGGGAGTGAAGTGAGACTCGCAGGGCACTGACCTCTGTCCAGTTGCCATGTTACCTTAACGAAAATC
>NW_010387737.1:1415-5910 GCF_000710305.1 Buceros rhinoceros silvestris
AAAAGGCAGGGCTAATTGCCTTGATTTCATCCTGAAATGTCGATGACTCATTGATGGCTCATTCAGAAAAGCTGCCTGCTCAAGGTAGAAGGGCTGGATAAACAGAGCCTCCTTGAGCTGAAATTAAGCAGTTTAAGTGCTGGAATTTTCAAATGTCGAAGTCCTGAGCATTGCATACTGCTTGCTGGAAGCTTGAACTTTGACTTTGGTAGCTGCATCCTCTTCTGCCTCCAGGTAAGAGGAATAAACCTCCTGTTCAACTCTCAGAAGAGAGCACAGTGACTTGGTTCGGGTGTCCCTCTGACAGTGTGGAGCTTGTAGCTCAGCACTGAGCTAAATGTCTGACACAGGAGCTCCACCACACCTGAACAATCTGACACTTTCTGAGACCATCTGGGAAATACATAAAACGGAATTGAAAGATTTTTTGTCTCACTGGGACTGACTGGCTTCCACTGCTAATTTATTTCTCTTCTGCAGTTACAAAGATTGCAAAAAGAGTGGAAGCATGAAGAGGGCACAGAGCAAGAGCAGAGCATTGGCTAAGCAGACTGGGATTGAAAAGGGAGGTTACTGGTTGAGGTGACAGTGAGCAGAGAGACAAAGACCTTGTGCCTGCAGAAGAACAGGAATTAGGAGTTGCTGTGGGAATGGGTGAGGGTGGAGGAGACAACAAGCAAAACCCTGAGTTGCCACCCCAAAGAACAGCAGGTGAGAGAAGGGAATTGTTGGTTAAATACCAGGAATAAAGAGTAAGTGTGGTACGTGCTGTTGGGCAGCCAAGGCAGCCCAGGCTAACAGAAACCCTTCCTGGCAGCAGTGCCCCCAGTCTCTGAGGAGATTAAGACTCAACAGAAGAAAGTGTCTGAGCTGTCGTATCTCTCCTGGAAATGAAATGGTGCTCTGCACTGTGACTTCTAGCTTCTTTGGCCGAAGTACTTTCTCTCTTTTGATGCTCCTGTGGGAGATGTCCATAGATTATTTTCCTCCGTGATCTTTTTTTGCTGTCTCTCCTCTAGCTTTCCTGTCACCCGAGGTGGTGGGCAGGCGTGTGACAGGACCACAACCCCACATCAGAAATGCTTTGGTTCTGACTTTGTTGCCTTGAAAGAGCAGTTTTCAGTGTGAATGCAAAGACTTGCCTGACCGTGGCTTGTGCTGGTGCGTCTGGGACTTCACTAACGAGGTGGTCCCCTGCCGCAGCCCAGAGAAGCGTTTGTGGTTGTGCTGGTTTGGAAGAGACGGGACTAGGGCAGTTTCACACCCAGTGCAGCCTGTAACTGTCAGGGCAGACAGTAACTGAGACCTGTTTCATACCCTGCAGCTGACCTGAGGCAAACTGCTTCAGCCTCCTGTCCTTTGGGCTCGCCCCTTGTAAAGTAACTCCAGTAAATCAAGAACTCCGAAGCCTTTCGGCTCTGCTCTGGTTTGGAGTGCAGGAGGCTCCCTGGCATTATGTCACCTCTGTTCCTCAGTGCCGTTAATTTCTTTGGGGCTGAGCAGGACAGTGTTGAGGACAGAACCTGTGCTTTACAATCCTTTGCAAGAGTTTCCATACAAAGACGTCCAGATGTCCGACGTGCTAAGCAGGCAGCTGGATTTTGATATCTTAATATCACTGTTTCCAAGACTCTCTTTCAGCAATAGTAATCTTCTATTCTAAACACAAAACCGTGAAGTGAACGGGAAGCATCCCTTTGTGTGGTCTGGGCAAGCTGAAGGTATTGTAATTAACATCTTCAGAGTTGCAAAAACACCCGTAAGCTTTGCTATTGAATCTCTGTAAGTGCTGGCTGCAGTTCCCGGTGTATTTCTGTGTTTAACGTACGTTTTCACAGCTCGTCTCTATCTCTTTATTTTCATGCCTTATTGTCGTGGTGCAGATCTGCTGCTCTGTAGCACCTGCAATTTTTCTGTGTGCTGAAGGAAATGCTTAGTTATCAAAATCACATTTATCCAGCTCTTTGGTGCTCTGCTCTGCAATGCAGCGTTGTTTCCTAGGCTACATCTGCCAGAATAATCCGTATTCTGTGGTCAGATATCCCGTCCAGTGGATTTTGTCCGATTCCTTGATCTAGTGAAGATAAGTCATTGAACTGTCCTGCTTTATTAGTGGAGACTGGCTTAGTTTTCCATGAGCTGAGTTTAGTTTTGTAATTTTTTTTTTTGATGAAAATACACTTCAAATATGTCATTCACCATGGTAGTACAAACAAAGAAGAGGAATCAGACGCTGGGCAGTGTGAGAAAGGCAATCTGTGGGAAGACAGCAGCCTTCGATCAGGCTCTCTTTGTGCTAAACCCAAAGAACGGTCTCTCGACTCTCTGAAGGTCCATTGCCTGTTGGCTATCAGCCCCGTGAGGAAAGTTCCACTTCTCTGTCTGTGAGCAGCACAGGTGGGTGGTCAAGTGTCACCAGCATCTGGGCACCCATAAGCATACAAAGTGAAGTGGTGGTGAAAGCAGTAGCTTAACTGCAGGTTGCAGAAAGTGCAGAAGCAGGAGAAGGAGGAACGGAGCTCTACAGGAAAAGTGAAGGAAACCGGGAGTGGGGAGGGAAGGGTGTTTTCCTGAGCACTGGGGGGGTTGGTGCAGCAGTGGGTCTGACAGAGCCGAACAGAGAAGCTGAGGATGCTGCCTCTGCTCAGCCCGCGGCCCAGCTCACAGACTAATCTGTTTACGAGTCGGCTTCTGGTCTGCTGAGTGCCTCTGGTTAATGGTCATCTCGGCTTTCAGTGCTCTGGAACAAGACAGACAGCTAGAGCCCGTTTTACAGCTGCAATCCTTTTTTGGGGATGGGTGTAATTAACTCTCCCCTCTGTTCAACCTTCACAGCTATTTCCATTGCCAGCAATGACTGAGATGAGCTAATTACACAGATTATGCAATTTTGCTGTACATAATACATATAATTTGGTAATGAAGAAGTAGTGCTGTGGAGTAACAGTTCACGTAAACCTGCCTTTGACTAGCAGGCTCTGGCAGGAAGCTCTGCAAGAGGAACTTTGCGTAAAAGAGTTAAGCAAGAGTCAGCTCACTGATGGGGGGAAGAGGTCTCGAGACGTTTCTGTGTTCTTTGGGAAGTGCTAATATACCCACAAAAATGTGTTTTAATAAGTAGGTTTCCGCTCCGGTATTAGCGATGTCCTGAACGCTTCGATGAATCTCATGAATGCATGCAAATGTAAATGAGGCTTTGCCGGTTTAGGGGAGTTGAATTCATTTTTCTGCAAAATCAGCCAGGAGATCATTTTTGGTTGTTGTGATTTTGTGGTTTGTTGTCACGGTGGTGTTTTTTGCAGTATTTTCTTGGTTGTTGCTTCTTATATGGACCAGGTTATTGATTACTGATAGTAAAAGGTACCTTCATTTTGCTTGCATTTGTCCTGGTGCCTGGGGACCACATCATTCATAGGTGGGCTCTAAACAAACTCTGGACAATACGTGATGCCCCAGGCAGATACTAGGAGGTTCTAGAAGGCCAAAAAGGAAGAGGAGGTGTACTGGGTATACACAGCAGGGTTTTGATAGCAGGGGAGCTGCAGGAGTGGCTTCTGTGAGGAGAGGCCAGGAGCTGACCCCGTGTTGGACAGAGCTAGTTTCAGCTCTTGTTAAATTAAACAGTCTTTATCTCTACCTATGAGTTTTTAATCTTATTTTATCCCCCTGTCCGGATGGGGAGAGACAGAGAATGGGAGGTCTGGTGGGCATCTGGCAACCAGCCAGTGTCAACCCACCACAGCAGGATATGAAATAAATATAACAAAATTCATTCTGACTTATTTTTTCCAAATTCTCAAAGCCTGGAAATATGGTTATGGGGACCAAATGCTGCAGAGCACAGGCTGTTGTCTCAGGAAGAGGCTTCCAGAGACATAAAATGGACATTTGAACGGAATTTGCAGGCTGACTTTTCTACGCAGTCTACCGAAGGTGACTCCGTGTCTACTGGCATACCCTACCCTGAAGGCGTTCTTTCTCCCAAGAGCCGGGCAAAGGGGTAGGTCTCCTCTGCAGTCAGAGGAGTGGGTTAAGTTGTTGATGCACTTTCATGCGTCAGACTTAGTTGTTTAAGATAAACCTGGACTTAGTAGCTGGACTTAGTACTAATAAATCAGAGCTGTAGCAGCACAGCCATCAGTTTCTGATGCTCTAGCCCAGCTAGGACCAACAGGCAGAGATGCCAACACGTGGGTGTGCTGCCACAGCCTCACTGCCCAGCTCGGCTTGGGCATGTTCCCATCCCTTCCCTGCGAATGCTCCCTACAGTCCTGGTTCTCATACAGCTCTTTCAGTAGTGATCTCTGGTGGCTGTGTTTTAAGCCGGGTGTGTAAATGTTCTCAGTTCAACACGTGGCCTATAGCTGACTACAACAGCTGGTTTTCAGACTCAGAAAACAATTGGGATTTGGTATGCTGACTTGAAGGCATTTTTATCTCTCGAGAGCTGAGCGAAGTCCTGTGGTGAAATTCTCTCTGCCTGCACACGTACTCT
>NW_010387737.1:6012-10608 GCF_000710305.1 Buceros rhinoceros silvestris
AAAATAGAGACACCAGGCTAAACTGACTTGGTATTTTTACCTGAGGTTCTAGGTTGGTTGTCGTGCTTCAAAGGATTTCAAAATTGATCTTCTTTCATTGAAACAAACTTGCTGGCCTGCAGTAAATACCTTCATTCCCTACAAATATTTTCAAACTTCTCTAGAGTTTCCAATATCATGTCCTATTTAACGCGGTCCTTCAAATTCTGCAGGGCTGGGAAAGCTGGTGTATGTTTCTACCTTCTCTAACTTGCCTCCAAAGATGAGGTTCTTAGTTTTCAGTCAGTCTGGTGCCATCAGCTGGTGCTCAAGGAGCTGTACCATGGCATCTCCAGGCTTTCCTTCACTAACTGCTCTCCGTTCAGCAGATCTTGAGGAACGTTGGTGTCCACCGTTTCAGTAGCATCTGTGAATCCATTTCCCTCGCGGTTATCACAAGGGAAGTTGTATTTTTACACTGCTGTTTCGCAGGAGATTGGAAGGGGTGAGTAGTGAAGCTCTTGCTGTTCGAGATGTTTTTTTCCCTTTCAGGAAGTAGAACTCTCCTAAAGATGCTCTAAGTGCTGCTAATGCCAAATCAGTGCTGTCGTATAACTGCATGATCCAGATGTTTCATCCGGTTATAGAATGAAGTGTTTTGAAAGCTCCAACAGTTAAGGACGTGTTAGTGCTACTATATGGCTCACAAAATCCAGTGATTCAGTGTTTAAATTCTGAGATCAGTTACTCTGAGAGTGAACAACAGGATTTCAGGATGAGAAAAATGCCTGAAGTGGAACATATGTAGTAAAAAGACAATAGGTAGAAGGCTTTAAAGGAGGATTTGTGGACTGGCTGCGGTCACATGTAGAGTAACATTCTCAGCAGCCCGAAACATCCTGTCAATAGTTTGCATAAATGATTTTCAATACTAAGGTAGCAGAGACACTTGAAGTAGTTGGTATGTGTACACCGCACTGTAAATCTATTGAAATAGGGATACTGGACTGTGTTCTGCTCTTAGACTGAACTAAATCCTGAGTAATTCTCTGAAGCTGAATGTTTCTTCCTGTCACAATCTGGAGCTACTATCGTGTAACAGCCAATTAGAGCAATTAACTGAATTTCACAGGTGATGACCAGAAGAAACCCTTGTATGATGTGTATGGCATCTCCTTCATGTTTCAAAAATAATGAGAATAAGTTGTAGCTAACATCGCATTCTCGTTAGAAAGTCTGCTAACCTTCTCTTGACTGATCCAAAGAGAAGTTATCATGCACGGCAAAGGAAAAGACGTTTTATCCTGGACACTTCATGTGTAATTACAAGAAGAATCTTCTATCTATATAAAGATTTAGATTCTGTTATAAGAGGAGTAGAGTTAAAGGGTAGCACATCGAATGATATCATTTTACATGATGTAATTAAGGTCAGATAGCTGGGAAGAAAAAGATTCCTTTGAAAAAAATCTTTAATGGGAACTGTTCCAGAACGTTGTAACTGCGTGACAGGAAAGTTTTCTTTTACTCGCTACTGTTCCGTTGGAGAAGTGTCGTGCAGCACGTCTCTCTCTGTGAGTTCCAGCAGGCGAAATGAAGGTTTGGCCATGAACTCCCTAACCTGCGTGTCTGTAGCTTTTGTGAGAGTGTCAGGAGCACGTAGGTGAAAGCCCTCCTGCCCTTGGTGTGCTCACTGTGATCATCGCTTCCTCAGGAATGCGGGTTTGCTCCCTGCTGTGTGGCTTTGCTGGAGGCCAACAGCAGCTCTGTCCTGGAGGAGCGCTGGCGGTTACCAGCTGTGATCCGTAACTGGTTTTTTCATGATGCTGTTTGTGGTCTTCAGTGACTCGCTTGGATCCTGCCCCCTGCCTCCAGTTTCTTCTTCTCATACTGTTTCTTCATCACCTCAGCTAATAGAAACTTGGGCAGGTGCTGCTTTCAGTTCCGTGTGAGGACATCTTAGAGCACGCTGGGGCCCTGGCTCTCTGGGGGACTCCTGTGCTGCTCTATCTGAAGTCAGTGCTGTACGAAACCTCCAGCTGCCGCTTCAGAAGAAAGACTCTAATTCAGAAGACTCAAAAAGTTCTTTCGTGGGTATAATCCATCACTACTCCTGCTAAAACCATCGAGGGATCAGAGTGCAGATTCAGAACCTCTCTTCTGTAGCTGTGGCTTGCTGCCTGGTCTGTATGTGCCTAGGCAACCCTGCCACAGCAAACCCTTCCTGAAGGAATGTACAGTTCTGTTCAGATCTTAGTAGTTTAGAATTCTCCTAGGTCAAATGCTAGAGAACTGCAGCATCGTATTTGTTGAACCTCAGGATTCAAAATAAATTCTTGTCTGGACCATATACGTAACCATATACGTAAGCTGAGATGTATCTCACTGAGTTTTAGCCATCTCTGAAGATGACTGCTGTAAGCCTGTCTTCTCAAATCCATTTCTGGTCAACAGAAAGATGCGTTGACCAAATCACCCTCTGGACATGCCTGTCTTCATCAATAACCCAACAAGTTTCCACCTCTGTCCTGCTTCTGTGCTTAAAAGTGCTTGAGGAAGGTCTGGTTGAGCTTAGCTTGAAGGTGAACAAGGCGCTTCACCGGGCATTGAGCCATCGCTGCGGTGCACAGTTTGCCACAGCTAATCGGACGGTCTTGCCAGGCTGGCTGAGATGCTGGAACAGATAATTAGAACTGAGGCTAGTTTAGGATCATTTTGAGTGCATTTTGTTACGTTTTAAAAAGCTTTTTTCTTTTCTTCTTCTTCTGTCTTGTCTAGGGATAAGGCCTGACCCACACAGGGAATTCTACACCTTCAGGGGTGGCAAATGCTTTACTGAGGGAAAACTGGCAGGTTTTCCAGCAGGCCTTTGCCATTTTGTGTCACCCTGTGACAGAGCAGTTGTAGGTAGGCTTGGTCTCCCTATTGCAGTATTTTAATGTAAAATTCATAGACTAAAAATGGAAGCAAACAGCGTTAGAGCTTAATAGAACAGTGCTTAGTCTTTTCAGGCACTGGGCCAAAATGAACATTTCCAGTGGAAACCAGGAACGACTGCTTATTTTTCTTGCAGAAGAGGCTTCAGGATTTGGATGCTCATTTGTGCAGAGGTTTTATGTTGCACTGCAGATATTTTTCGTGTTCACATTAATTTAAAAGTAGGTCGACACTGTCCAACTAACATACTTCAGTGATACTCTGTAGCTTTTCTGTATCCCAGTCACAACGTTTGCCACAAAACATAATTCACTGTTCTCTAAAGGCAAAGTTTCACCCTAACTTAAAAAAGTATTGAAGTGATCTTTTAATTCATCTGTCAAAGGAAACAAGCCTAATATCACCTTTTCCACATTTAATATAGAAGCCAGTAGCTCATTGTTATTTGACGGATTATGTCAAAGTCGTGTTGCTTTGAAACTTCTGATAAAAATAAGAGACTTTTTCATGCCCTTTGAATTCTTTGAAGTCCAACACCATTTGTCTGCCCGTTCACACATCACTTTTCTTTTCCCCCCCTTCTACAACACAGTTGTTCATGGCAAACTTGGGATTTAAGGTTTTATGGTTTGGTACCAAGAAGAACTTGAACTAACCCGTCCTCCCTTACATACCCAATGGTTAAATAGTGCACATTCGGTTTGCTCTCAGGGCGTTACTTTTGTGGTCGAAATGGAAACGTCACTGTGAAGAGATCTGCCTCAGTGGAAGAAATGTAATGTAGGAGTTCTCAGACATGTTTTTCTTTTCATAAGAGAAAATCTATTACCAGCGAAGGTTGTAAGTATCTAAAATGGAGTCTCATCTAAATGAGGAGCACTAAACACTTCTCACAGGTGAATGAGCACTTCCAAACATAATTTACCTGACCTTATTGCTCTCTGTTGAAAGGAAATGGTAAATCTTTTTAAAGCCACCTTTTCCCCTTCTATTTTCTAACAATCCTCTTCTTGCATTCTCCCTGTAAACAACCAGTCTTAGTGCCCATCTTCCATGTCAGCATGACAGAAAATCTGCAACTATTTAAAGAGCAAGTAAATTCAGCTACTGAATGATGAGAGCTTTCTGCAGCATCCTGCCTTATGGTCCCCGGTGCAGTTCTCTCTATTAAACTGTAAATCCGACGTGTGCTGAAGCATCACCGGCTCTTTCCTCCACTTTGAAACACCTAGGACTCTTCTGTCCACCTCAGCTTCTTGGCTGATGTCCTTGCTGGATGCATCATTTGTTTAGGGATGGTGCTGGGGTAAGGAAACTGCCTTGCTTTCCTCTCACCTCTTTTATTCCATCTTTGGTTTCCTTGGTGTTTCATTCAAGCTTATATTTTCCTTTGGGAACCATTTGAGGTTCGTCAGGCTGATCTGGATTAAAAAACCAAAATCCAACAGCAGCAAAAAAAGGCAAAGCAACCCAAAGCATACACATGTCCCATTTTTATTGGTTATTTTCAGTCTGGATCTAATTTATGGTGCTTCTTCAGAATCCCCCGCACCAGTGTTTTCCCCAGGAAGGGGGGAAAACCTGTGGCTGATGAAACCAACAAATTTGGGTTCTGAAAGGCTCAATTCTAGAACTAAAGAGGATAGTCAGCTTCAGAAAAAGAAAAAAAATGAAATGTAG